>NW_027441818.1:620000-745861 GCF_048569485.1 Anomaloglossus baeobatrachus | reverse complement strand
AAAAGTACACGGTACCTACAGTCAAATATGGTGGAGGTTTAAAGATGTTTGGGGTTGTTTTGCTGCCTCTGGCACGGAGTTCTTGTGTGCAAAGCATAATGAAATCTGAAGATTCCCAAAGGATTTTGGGTCCCAATGTGTGAGCTTCTGGCAGAGACTGAGTGAGCGATCTGGGATGACATCACTCAGGTGATTTGTGGTCACACCTGGAGGTTCCCACGGTCCTCCACCTGTGACCGCAAATCACCTCAGTGACGTCACCGCTGTTCGCGCAGCTCACTCAGTCTGTGCCTGAACCTCATAGCGGGCAGAGACTGACCTTCACAGTGGATGTTTTTTGTATATTTCAAATAAAGGATTTTTTTGTTTGTTTACTTTCTCTTACAGATTAGTAATGGGGGGTCTCATACATGCCTCACATCACTAATCTAGGGCTTAATGGCAGCTGTGAGCTGCAATTAACCGCTTTATTACCCCAATTGCCACTGCACCAGGACAATCGAGAAGAGCCGGGTAAAGTGCTAGGACAATCTTGGGCGGCTGCAGGCTGCTATTTTTAGGCTGGGGGGGTGCCAGTATGCATGGGTCTCCGCAGTCTGAGATTACCAGCTTGCAGGCTTTATCATGTTTCTGTATCAAAATTGGGGGGGACACTGCACATTGTTTGTTTGTTTTTTTAATTTAAATAATAAAAAGACAAAATACCATGTTCCTTTTTATTTTGAGACACAAATGAGATAAGCGCACGGCCAAGGGCTGCAACTTGTGGCCATATGCTTTATCTGTGCTGGGTATCATGTGGGGACCCTATGACAATTTTTTTTATTTTTTATAACCTGATTAGATGTGCATAACGTCTGCAATTGGTAGCACCAGACACGCTGTCACTCAGGGTGGGGGCAACTAATCAGATGCCGGTGGGCGGGGAAAGTAGTTGAATATGCATGAGGCTAATTAGTGGAGGTAGGAGAGTGTGTGGAGGTACAGCCGTGCTGGAGACTGGTAAGTATAGTGCGCTTGTTTTATTTTATTCTTTATTTTTACTTTTTATTTTATTACCAGATCCAGATCAATCCCAGCCCGAGCCCGGCACTCGGGTACTTTTGAACCCCGGCAGGTCTGGACTTGGACCGCACATCACTTCTGGAGGAAGTGCAAAAAGCCTGCAAAAAAAGCCAGAAAATTTGCACCAAAAGCCTGGCCAAAAATGCAGAATACCACCAGGGGACCTCCTGCCACAAGATTAAGGTTTTGCTGCACAAAAAAAGCACAGACCAGAACCGGATTTTTAAAAAAAAAAATTAACAGGGACCCGCCGGTCCTGGTTATCTGCCAGTCCACTCATCTCTATTCACGTGCCATAAATTTACAATGATGATTAAAGCCTACAGCCAAATGTACAGAGCTGGGTCAATATCTGGTTAAAGAGGCGTCCCTGCACTACCCTGCTTCTCCCCAGCAGGGACACAGACTAGCTCACCAACTACAGGTGTAATGTGTCTTCCCCCTCACTCCTACGACCGTTCATGTACCCCTCTGCCTCCTCCCGTGGCCTGTGCATGCCACAAGGTCCCCTAGGAATGCGCTTACGACACGCGTGTCTGTCCTCTTAAAGCACCAGGGCGCCATTTACTGTAAGTGCCTCAGCCAATGGCTGAGAGGCACTAGTTACTTAAAAGATATTATCAGACTAGGGGAGGTGCTTGCACAATGCCATTATTTAGTCAGTCTTCCTGTCTGCTAGCTAGTTGTCAGGCCATATGCTCCTGTCCCGTTATCTATTCCTGTGCACGCCTTCCCATACCTGTCTGCCCTTCTTATGCTCACCGTACCTGTCTGATCCCAGCTGCAACCGCTAGCAGTAGACCCTGTACCTGCCTGCACCTGTGTCCGTCCCAGCGTTTCCTGTTCTGGGGGTCAGCTGCCACAGTCCCAGACACCGCGCTGGGAGTGACTCTTGGGGTCTACCTCGGTGATCGCTTAGTTTAGCCCCTCCCACATCAGAATAAGCCCGGTCCACTCCTACTACTGCTCTGCCCAACACCGGCGAGCTTTATAAATCTCAGGTTCTGGCTGTGGGTGGAATAAGAATGTGTGACCACACTCGGCTCGGTATCATCCTGCCTCTTCTCTGTAATCGGCTCTTGGGTAGATTTGTTGTCTACTAGGCGCTTGGTGCAGCATGTTTTCTTTTTGTTTCAATAATTACTGGGCATACTTGGTGCTCCTGCAGTGAAGACTTCTTGGATCTCACGGATGTCAAATGTTTAAAGGGCACCTGTCACCAGAAATGTTGCTATTAAACTAAAAGAATCCCCTTCTGCAGCTCCTGGGCTGCATTCTAGAAAGGTTTACCTTGCTACTGGCCCCCCTTCAGACCTACGTAACAACTTTATAAAATATTACCTTTTGCTATGGTAATGAGGTTTGTTGGCCCCTGGGGCGGGCTGTATTTCGTCCGTTATCCCCCTCCTGCCGCTGTTCGCCGTCCCCTAGGTTCATTTACATAGATGAGGCCGCCGCCCTCATTTCTTTATCGTTTCTTTATGGGAGACCCAGACCATGGGTGTATAGCTTCTGCCTCCGGAGGACACACAAAGTACTACACTCAAACGTGTAGCTCCTCCCTCCGGGCTATATACACCCCCTGGTTGACAATCTAACCAGTTCAATGCTTTGTGTTTCAGGAGGTCACACACACACATGCATGCATTCCTCTGATTTTTCATTTTTAAGATTTTGATTTTAAAGATATGGAAGAAAAGCGGGTCCAGTCTGGACTCCCGGCATGTCCCTTCTCACCCCACTGTGTCGGCGGTGCTGTTAAGGTTGACTTTACAAGGCTGGAGCCTTCACATGCCGCGCTCCTTCAACACCCTCTGAGAGACTCTGGTTTGAAGTGGGAGCCGTCTCGGTCCTCTCTGCTTGCAGGAGACCGACTCCATCCGCAGCCCTGTCTGGTTCCTGCTGGAAGGAGCGTTAACCCCCCTCAGGGACTGGCCCTGCGTCTCAAAGCTAAGTATTGAGACGTTTTTCAGGGGTCCCGGGTACTTTTATTGTGGGGAGAGTATATCTTTTATCTTTACTGTGCTTTCCGGCCGATTCTCCAGGTTCCCCCTGAGAACCGCGCCGAGGGTGCCTGCTCGTCGGCCGCATGTTAAAATCTAGGCCCCGGCTTCTGTTTGGGCCTAGTTTCGGTTTCAGATTCCCCTGCATGTCATTCATGCAGGGGAGTAGTGTGGTGCCGCCCACCGGCCGTCTAGCAGAGGGGAGGACACTCCTCTCTGAGGAGATGTTCCCTCCCCTGTACCTCTCCTCGGCTCTCCGGGTTCCCGCTCTTGGGGCTAATCCCCGCCCCCCTCCTCCTTCCAGCGCCATTTTCTCAGCGTTCTAAACACTGATCGGCGCTGGATGCTGCAGCTGCTGCACTTTAGGAGGGCTGACACTTCACTGGGGGTCCGAGCTGTGGAATCCGGAGGGCACACAGAGAGAGGGGGCTGGTAAGCCACAACCTCTGGTTGTGGGTTTTATTATACACTCTCAGGACATTCTATAGGAGTGTGTTATTACTGCAGAGCTTCCACCTCAGCAGCATGTCTCTCACCTGGAGCAAGACTGCAAAGCTGTATGCTATATGCACTGCATGTAAGCTCATTCTGCCAGAGCCAAGCACATACCCACACTGTGATGCCTGTGCTAACATGGTTGTGTCTCAGCCTGGAGCCTCCTCAGGGGTCCCTCAGGCTGCTCCAGTCCCGGTAACTGAACCCCCGGCTTGGGTAGCATCTTTTTCCAAAGCTATTTCCCAGTCTTTTGCCGACTCCATGGGGCAGCTGTCCCGGACTCTGCTGACCATGCATCAGCCCTCTGCTCAGGGTGCCTCTGCTGCGCCGAGCTCTGCAGAGCCCTCAGAACATGTCCCAGGACCCCGTCCCCCTAAACGGAGACGCAGGGACCCCTCTCTTTCCTCGTCCCGCGGCTCTGATTCACGAGCCGAGGTGCAGGGCGAGGAGGATTCGTTTACTGTGGGCTCAGACGCTACCTCTATGTACCCCATTGACTTGTCTGAGGGGGATGCGGATGTTAGTGACCTGATTGCGTCCATTAACTCCGTACTGAACCTCAACCCACCAGAGTCAGAGGAACCAGCCTCTCTGGTAGAGATACACCAGTTTGCCTCACCTAAGAGAGCTAGGAGTACGTTTTTTAACCACTCCGCTTTTCAGGCCACTGTCTCCAAGCCCAGGGCCTGTCCTGACAAACGGTTTCCGAAGCGTAGTTCTGATGACCGTTTTCCTTTTCCACCGGAGGTGGTTAAGGAATGGGCTCAGTCCCCAAAGGTGGACCCTCCGGTGTCCAGAATCTCAGCCCGCACAGTTTTAGCTGTGGCTGATGGCACTTCTCTTAAGGATCCCACTGACCGCCAGGTTGACCTTCTGGCCAAGTCTGTATTTGAGGCGGCAGGAGCCTCGTTCTCCCCGTCTTTTGCAGCAGTGTTGGCTCTTAAGGCAGTCTCTGCCTCTCTGGCAGATATGCATTCTCTCACCAGAGACTCTATACCTGAGATGGAGGCTTTATCTTCCCAAGCTTCAGCCTTTTCATCTTATGCCATGTCTGCCATCCTAGAGGCTTCTCACCGCACGGCGGTGGCCTCCGCTAACTCCCTCGCGATCCGCAGGATCTTGTGGCTTCGAGAGTGGAAAGCAGACGCTTCCTCTAAGAAGTTCCTTGCGAGCCTCCCTTTTTCTGGGTCCCGGCTGTTTGGGGAACAGCTGGATGACATTATTAAGGAAGCTACTGGCGGGAAGAGCACTTCCTTGCCACAAACTAAACCCAGGAAGCCTGTCCAGGGCAGGAACCAATCGAGGTTTCGTTCCTTTCGTTCCTCTAACTGGTCATCCTCTAAGCCCTCGGCCTCGTCCTCTACCGCAGCAAAGGATCGTAAACCAAACTGGCGCGCGAAGTCGCGTCCTCAAAAGACCGGAGGAACCGCTGCCACTAAGACAGCCTCCTCTTGACTATCTGGCCGCGCCAGATACGTCCTTGGTCGGTGGCAGGCTCTCCCACTTTGGCGACGTGTGGTTTCAACACGTCTCCGATCAGTGGGTGCGGGATATCATCTCCCACGGCTACAGGATAGAATTTTCTTCCAGCCCGCCAAACAGATTCTTTCTGTCCACCCCCCCCTGCTCCAAAGCCACCGCCTTTTCTCAGGCCGTGGCTTCCCTGCAGGCCAACGGTGTAATAGTTCCGGTTCCCGCCCGGGAACGGTTCAGCGATTTCTACTCAAACCTTTTTCTAGTCCCCAAGAAGGACGGTTCCTTCCGGCCCATCCTGGATCTCAAGCTTCTCAACAAGCATGTTCAGGTGCGGCGCTTTCGCATGGAATCCCTGAGATCGGTCATTGCTTCAATGACCCAAGGAGATTTTCTGGCATCCATCGACATCAGAGATGCCTATCTCCATGTGCCTATTGCGCTTTCACACCAGCGTTGGCTACGCTTTGCGATCGGAGAGGAACATTTCCAATTCGTGGCTCTCCCCTTCGGACTAGCCACGGCCCCTCGAGTATTCACCAAGGTCATGGCAGCAGTGGTTGCGGTTCTGCACCTCCAGGGGTTGGCAGTGATTCCTTACCTGGACGACCTTCTAGTCAAGGCTTCATCCAGTGCAGACTGTCAACGGAGTGTCTCGCTCACTCTTGCCACGCTTGTCCAATTCGGGTGGCTTGTCCATCTGCCCAAGTCCACTCTGACCCCGACCCGGGTACTCTTGTACCTAGGGATGCAATTCGAGACTCTGCCGGCACTTGTGAAGTTGCCCTTAATCAAACAGCAGTCCCTCCAACTGGCAGTGCGTTCTCTGCTGAGGCACCGCCGTCATTCCATCAGACACCTCATGCAGGTGCTGGGTCAGATGGTGGCGGCAATGGAAGCGGTTCCCTTTGCCCAGTTCCATTTGCGTCCCCTGCAGCTGGACATTCTCCGCTGTTGGGACAAGCGGATCTCTTCCTTGCACAGGCTGGTGAGTGGTGACACTGTCGTCACAAACCAGGAGCTCCCTTCAGTGGTGGCTTCGGCCCCTCTCCCTGTCTCAGGGGCGCTCCTTCCTGACTCCGTCCTGGGTGATTCTCACCACGGATGCCAGCCTCTCCGGTTGGGGAGCAGTATTTCTCCATCACCGAGCACAGGGCACTTGGACTCAGTCCGAATCAGCCCTCTCGATCAATGTGCTGGAGATCAGAGCTGTGTTTTTAGCTCTCCTAGCCTTTCACCACCTGTTGGCGGGCAGGCACATTGGAGTTCAGTCGGACAACGCAACAGCGGTTGCCTACATCAATCACCAGGGCGGGACTCGCAGCCGTCTGGTGATGTTGGAGGTTCAACGAATCCTCCAGTGGACGGAGGACTCCCAGTCCACCATATCTGCAGTCCACATCCCAGGCGTAGAAAACTGGGAGGCCGATTATCTCAGCCGTCAAACTGTAGACAGCGGCGAGTGGGCCCTGCATCCGTCGGTATTCAGATCGATCTGCCGCAAGTGGGGCACTCCGGAAGTAGATCTGATGGCATCCCGGCACAACCACAAGGTTCCGCTTTACATGGCTCGCTCCCACGATCCTCAGGCCTTCGCAGCGGACGCACTGGTTCAAGATTGGTCTCCGTTCCGTCTGGCCTATGTGTTCCCCCCCTCTAGCTCTCTTGCCCAGGGTTCTGCGCAAGATCAGAATGGAGGGCCGTCGAGTCATACTCATTGCTCCGGACTGGCCCAGGCGAGCTTGGTACCCAGACCTGCTCCGTCTGTCCGTAGAGGTGCCGTGGCATCTCCCGGACCGCCCAGACCTTCTCGCTCAAGGTCCGTTCTTCCGCCAGAATTCTGCGGCGCTCAGATTGACGGCGTGGCTCTTGAGTCCTGGATCCTGACGGCTTCAGGCATTCCCGCTGAGGTCATCTCCACTATGACTCAGGCTCGGAAGTCTTCCTCGGCCAAGATTTATCACAGGACTTGGAAGATTTTCCTGTCCTGGTGTCGCTCTTCCGAGCATGCTCCTTGGCCGTTTTCCTTGCCGACCATCCTGTCTTTTCTACAGTCCGGTCTACAGCTAGAACTGTCCCTCAGTTCCCTCAAGGGACAGGTGTCGGCTCTGTCGGTCTTGTTCCAGCGGCGTATCGCCCGACTGGCTCAGGTGTGCACCTTCATGCAGGGCGCATCTCATATCATTCCTCCTTACCGGCGGCCCTTGGATCCCTGGGACCTTAATCTAGTCCTTACGGCCTTACAGAAACCCCCCTTTGAGCCTCTCAGGGAGGTTCCCTTTTCTAGACTTTCACAGAAAGTTGTTTTTCTAGTAGCCATAACTTCTCTCAGGAGAATTTCTGATTTGGCTGCGCTCTCTTCGGAATCCCCCTTTTTGGTGTTTCACCAAGACAAGGTGGTTCTTCGTCCGACTCCGGACTTCCTCCCTAAGGTGGTTTCTTCTTTCCACCTTAACCAGGACATTTCATTGCCTTCTCTTTGTCCGGCCCCTGTGCATCGCTTTGAGAAGGCGTTGCATTCCTTAGATTTGGTGCGAGCGCTCCGAATCTGTGTGTCGCGCACCGCCGTTTTTAGGCGGTGCACCTCACTTTTTGTGCTAACCACTGGTCAGCGCAAGGGTCTCGCTGCTTCTAAACCGACCCTAGCTCGTTGGATCAGGTCGGCTATCTCCGATGCCTACCAGTGTTCTCAGGTGCCTCCCCCGCCGGGGATTAATGCGCACTCGACCAGAGCTGTCGGTGCCTCCTGGGCTTTCAGGCACCAGGCTACGGCTCAGCAGGTTTGTCAGGCTGCCACTTGGTCCAGTCTGCACACTTTTCGAAGCACTACCAAGTGCATGCTCATGCTTCGGCAGATGCGAGCTTGGGCAGACGCATTCTTCAGGCGGCTGTCGCCCATTTGTGAAGTTAGGTTTTGCCTACTTCTCATTTTGGTTTATTTCCCACCCATGGACTGCATTAGAACGTCCCATGGTCTGGGTCTCCCATAAAGGAACGATAAAGAAAAATAGAATTTTGTTACTTACCGTAAATTCTTTTTTTTATAGTTCCGACATGGGAGACCCAGCACCCTCCCTGTTGCCTTTTGGCAGTTTTTTGTTCCGTGTGTTTTCACCGGCTGTTGTTGGTAGACAGAGTAAAACTCGGAAGACCGGAACTCTATCTCTACTTATGGGTGGATGTCCTCCTTCAGCTTTTGCACTGAACTGGTTAGATTGTCATCCAGGGGGTGTATATAGCCCGGAGGGAGGAGCTACACGTTTGAGTGTAGTACTTTGTGTGTCCTCCGGAGGCAGAAGCTATACACCCATGGTCTGGGTCTCCCATGTCGGAACTATAAGAAAAAGAATTTACGGTAAGTAACAAAATTCTATTTTTTTCCGCAGTGCTCCGAAAGTGCCATTGCGCATGTGCGAGACTATTGCGGGACTGAGTGCTGTTTTCAAAACGCAAGCGCCGGTGATGTTGTTGCGCAGGCGCGAGATTATGGGCGGCGCTGTGAAGGTCTTCACCAGCGTCATCCAAGTACCCGTCCATAATCTCGTGCCCGCACTTTTACCTCTGCCTCTACCGTTATGTGCTTGCGCTGGCCATTGCTTATTTTTATTATCCCCGTTTTACCTTTTTTTTTTAAACAGTGCTCAGTCCCGCGATAGTGCCACTGCGCATGCACGAGACTTCCAAAGCACTGCGGAAGATGAAGGCGGCGGCCTCATCTAAGAAAATGAACACTGGGGGATGGCGAACAGCGGCAGTAGGGGGATAACGGACGAAATACAGCCCGCCCCTGGGGCCAACAAACCTAATTACTATAGGAAAAGGTAATATTTTATAAAGTTATGTAGGTCTGAAGGGGGGCCAGTAGCAAGGTGAACCTTTCTAGAATGCAGCCCAGGAGCTGCAGAAGTGGATTCTTTTAGTTTAATAGCGAAAATTCTGGTGACGGGTTCCCTTTAAGAAAAGGAAGTTACAATTTAATTCATGTAAATCACGGTTTATTTTTCATGATCTGTGCAATACATATAATTTGAGTAATTTTTGTTTTTTCAAAGAACAATGAAAGCAGAGCAGAGAGCAGTGAAGGCCGAACTTCAGCTTGTTGATGTCCACCGCTGGCTGTGTTGGCAAATGTGCTGGAAAAGTCAGCAGCAGGCGATAGAGAAGCAGACATTCTTTAACTTAAGCAAAGAAACTACTGCACCGTCAACATCTGTGACCAACTTCAATCTCTCCTCAGCTCTTGCTGAAGTGGAAGAGAAGTATCAGGAAATGAGGGCTAAAATTCAGTCTGGTACCCCTCTTGATACACTGGTTCCACTCCCTATGCAAGTAAGTGCCAGTAGGCGTCTTTATTTTCTTTGACCATTTGTGGGCGCTGTTACCAGTTGTTTATTTAAATAACCTATTTTTCATCTTGACACTTTAAGACACTGCTTTATATTATATCATCCTTTTTCTAAGTAATGACCTAATAAAAAAACTTTGTAGCCAGTAGCAACCAATCAGAATACAGCTTTCTTTCCTACAGTGCTCTTTAAAAAAAAAAAAAAAATTAAAGCTGTGTTCTGACTGCAGGAAGTAAGGGATGGCAGGAGAGCAAGGGCAGGGACAAAATGCATGCAGGCACATTCGAGAGGTGGCATTTAAGTTCGGATCAGGCGAGCTACTGGACAATAACTGGTGGAGGGAAATGGAAAGAAAGTAACTTCCAGCACCTATTGTGCTGGCAGTATGTTGATAAACAGGAATCACCCACTAGATCACATAGCTAGAGAATCTGGACAGTTTTTAGCAATATTAACTTTGAAGTTTCAGGGCAATTGGACTAGTTTTTACTTTTGTTGATGAAAGGACTGGTTTAGTATTATCCTTTTTAGCTTGGTTTAAAAACCACGCAGGGTTAAATTGAGTAATAGAGACATTTCTCACCTTTTTTCAAAGTGTTAACATTGCATGCATGGTGGCCGTGGCACTGCATAAATGCTCTGCTCACGCTTCTGATAGAACTGTCATTTATCCCATTGTCTGTATTACCCACCCAAAAACTACCGACTGGTATACGCCTTAAATGAAATGTCACCTAGTATTTGTTACCCCACATGATGTAGGGGCCATGCACTGATCACAGACTTTGCCTGTGCCTCACCCAAGTGCAAATTTCCGTTGAGTCAAGCTGTCGCACCCTGCGCTGATTTTAATTACCCTTCACCATAAACCGTGAGGAAAAGCCTGTGATGAGAATGCACCCCTCTTCCCCTGAATGAGCTATAGATCTCAATTGTTGGTTGAGCTAACTAGTGTCGCAGTCATTGGTTACTGTCATCTAGCGTCGTCCTATCACTTTTTTTTTCTTTTTTTTTTCTGGCACCCTGGGTATTCCGACTTCTTTTCAGGGTGAATCTGACAACATAGCAGATCGTGTAGGATGATCAAACGGCTTCACTCTCCGCCTGTCCCTGTATGCGTTCTCTACGTCGCTCCCCTGCGTCCCAGTCAGTGTACAAATTGAAGTTTGGTTCTGACCATACATCTAAGCTGAGAGACTTATGCGGGCTTTACACGAGACGAGCTATCGTGCGATGCATCGTCGGGGGTCACGGGTTTCGTGACGCACATCCGGCATCGTTCACGATGTCGTCTCGTGTGACACCTCCAAGCGACGCAGTATCGCTCACAAATCATGAGTTGTGTACTCGTCGCTGAGTTTTTAAAAATTGTTTATTTAACATGGCGCCGGTTGTTCATCGTTCCCGGGGCAGCACACATTGCTCTGTGTGACACCCCGGGGACAATGAACACAGCTTACCTGCATCCCGCGGCACCCGCCGGCTATGCGGAAGGAAGGTGGTGGGCGGGATGTTTACGTCCCGCTCATCTCCGCCCCTCCGCTTCTATTGGCCGGCAGCTGTGTGACGTTGCTGTGACACCGAACGTCCCTCCCCCTTCAGGAAGAGTATGTTCGCCGCCCACAGCAAGGTCGCTCAGCAGGTAAATACGTGTGACGGGGGTTTAACAACTTTGTGCGACACGGGCAGCGATTTGCCCGTGATGCACAAACGACGGGGGCGGGTACGATCGCTCGTGCAATCGCACGATAGATCGTAATGTGTAAAGCCTGCATTAGTCAACTGTCTGGTTCAGATGGTGAACCACTTCATGGATGTCCAGGAAGCGGCCCGTTCTTACCTCTTAAAGACTCTTCTCCTTCAAGAAGGCTCCCAGCCTCTCCTGAGGCTAGGTTCACATTTCCGTCAATTTGTATCAGTCACAATCCACGGCTCTGGTAAACAGAATCCGTTTGGCGGATTCCGTTGTTCCCATAGACTTGTATGAGCGGCAGATTGTGACTGATGACGCTGCGTTGCATCCTTGGAACGACTGACCGTCGGGCAGCAGGAACCCAGCATGTAGCGTTTTTTGAGCAGCGGAATCCTTTTGATTCCACTGTGCATGCTCTCTCTCGGCGGCCAAACGATCAGCTGATCGCCCGGCGGCCACCTTCTATGAGTGATCAGCTCATCTCCCCCTCGCTCCCCCCCCCCCTCTGTCGCGCTCCCCCCCTCCCCTCTGTCGCGCTCCCCCCCCTCCCCTCTGTCGCGCTCCCCCCCCCTCCCCTCTGTCGCGCTCCCCCCCCTCCCCTCTGTCGCGCTCCCCCCCCCTCCCCTCTGTCGCGCTCCCCCCCCTCCCCTCTGTCGCGCTCCCCCCCCCCTCCCCTCTGTCGCGCTCCCCCCCCCTCCCCTCTGTCGCGCTCCCCCCCCCCTCCCCTCTGTCGCGCTCCCCCCCCCTCCCCTCTGTCGCGCTCCCCCCCCCTCCCCTCTGTCGCGCTCCCCCCCCCCTCCCCTCTGTCGCGCTCCCTCCCCCTCCCCTCTGTCGCGCTCTCCCCCCCTCCCCTCTGTCGCGCTCTCCCCCCCTCCCCTCTGTCGCGCTCCCCCCCCTCCCCTCTGTCGCGCTCCCCCCCCCTCCCCTCTGTCGCGCTCCCCCCCCCTCCCCTCTGTCGCGCTCCCCCCCCCCTCCCCTCTGTCGCGCTCCCCCCCCCCCTCCCCTCTGTCGCGCTCCCCCACCCTCCCCTCTGTCGCGCTCCCCCCCCTCCCCTCTGTCGCGCTCCCCCCCTTCCCCTCTGTCGCGCTCCCCCCCCCTCCCCTCTGTCGCGCTCCCCCCCCTCCCCTCTGTCGCGCTTCCCCCCTCCCCTCTGTCGCGCTCCCCCCCCCTCCCCTCTGTCGCGCTTCCCCCCTCCCCTCTGTCGCGCTTCCCCCCTCCCCTCTGTCGCGCTCCCCCCCCCTTCCCCTCTGTCGCGCTCGCCCCCCCTCCCCTCTGTCGCGCTCCCCTTCCCCTCTGTCGCGCTCCCCCCCCCTTCCCCTCTGTCGCGCTCCCCCCCCCCCCTCCCCTCTGTCGCGCTCCCCCCCTCCCCTCTGTCGCGCTCCCCCCCCCCTCCCCTCTGTCGCGCTCCCCCCCCCTCCCCTCTGTCGCGCTCCCCCCCTCCCCTCTGTCGCGCTCCCCCCCCCTCCCCTCTGTCGCGCTCCCCCCCCCTCCCCTCTGTCGCGCTCCCTCCCCCTCCCCTCTGTCGCGCTCCCCCCCCCTCCCCTCTGTCGCGCTCCCCCCCCCCTCCCCTCTGTCGCGCTCCCCCCCCTCCCCTCTGTCGCGCTCCCCCCCCCCCCCTCTGTCGCGCTCCCCCCCCCCTCCCCTCTGTCGCGCTCCCCCCCTCCCCTCTGTCGCGCTCCCCCCCCTCCCCTCTGTCGCGCTCCCCCCCCCTCCCCTCTGTCGCGCTTCCCCCCTCCCCTCTGTCGCGCTCCCCCCCCTCCCCTCTGTCGCGCTCCCCCCCCTCCCCTCTGTCGCGCTCCCCCCCCCTTCCCCTCTGTCGCGCTCCCCCCCCCCTTCCCCTCTGTCGCGCTCCCCCCCCCTTCCCCTCTGTCGCGCTCCCCCCCCCCCCTCCCCTCTGTCGCGCTCCCCCCCCCTTCCCCTCTGTCGCGCTCCCCCCCCTTCCCCTCTGTCGCGCTCCCCCCCTCCCCTCTGTCGCGCTCCCCCCCCCTCCCCTCTGTCGCGCTCTCCCCCCCCCTCCCCTCTGTCGCGCTCTCCCCCCCCCCTCCCCTCTGTCGCGCTCCCCCCCCCTCCCCTCTGTCGCGCTCCCCCCCCCCTCCCCTCTGTCGCGCTCCCCCCCCCTCCCCTCTGTCGCGCCCCCCCCCTTCCCCTCTGTCGCGCTCCCCCCCCCTTCCGCTCTGTCGCGCTCCCCCCCCCTTCCGCTCTGTCGCGCTCCCCCCCCCCTTCCCCTCTGTCGCGCTCCCCCCCCCCTTCCCCTCTGTCGCGCTCCCCCCCCCTCCCCTCTGTCGCGCTCCCCCCCCCCCCCTCTGTCGCGCTCCCCTCTGTCGCGCTCCCCCCCCCCCTCCCCTCTGTCGCGCTCCCCTCTGTCGCGCTCCCCCCCCCTCCCCTCTGTCGCGCTCCCCTCTGTCGCGCTCCCCCCCCCTCCCCTCTGTCGCGCTCCCCCCCCTCCCCTCTGTCGCGCTCCCCCCCCTCCCCTCTGTCGCGCTTCCCCCCCCTCCCCTCTGTCGCGCTTCCCCCCCCCCTCCCCTCTGTCGCGCTTCCCCCCCCCCTCCCCTCTGTCGCGCTTCCCCCCCCCTCCCCTCTGTCGCGCTTCCCCCCCCCCCTCCCCTCTGTCGCGCTTCCCCCCCCCCCTCCCCTCTGTCGCGCTTCCCCCCCCCCCTCCCCTCTGTCGCGCTTCCCCCCCCCTCCCCTCTGTCGCGCTCCCCCCCCCCTCCCCTCTGTCGCGCTCCCCCGCCCTCTCTCTTGTTTTTTTTTGTTTTTTTTTTAACTATCCTTCTGAACACTTTGTTCTTTTGCCTGGTTCCCACCCAAGGGGATTGCTTTAGAACATCCCATGGTTTTCCTGTTTCCTAATGAAGGCTGAGATTGTACAGTAGGTACCAAAAATCCTCTTCTTCCATCCATGGAAGAGGTAATTTTCTTGATAACTAATGGCAATTACGACAGCCCGTTATTTACTTTGGTTTACTGTGATGGCTGGCAACGCAGCAGCTCCTAGAAATGTATTATTATGATTATTATTTATTAGAACGCCACGTATTCCATGGTGCTTTAAAAGTGAAAAGGGTATACATAAAAAAACAGTACAACAATCATGAACATTACAAAAACAGACTAGTACAGAAGGATAGAGGACTCTGCCCGCGATGGCTCAGTCTACATGGGCGGGTACATTAGGTGAGTACAGAGCTGGTTGCACAATGGTGTACTGGTCTGAGGGGTACTGTAGGTTGTAGGCTTGTCGGAAGAGGTGAGTCTTCAGGTTCCTTTTGAAGCTTTCCACGGTACGTGAGTCTTATATGCTGGGGTAGAGCTTTCCAGAGTATGGGGGATGCACGGGAGAAATCTTATGCGAATGTGGGAAGACTAGATAAGAGGGGGAGTAGAGAAGGAGATCTTGTGAGGATCTAAGGTTGCATGCAGGTAGGTATTGGAAGACAAGGTCACAGATGTAGGGAGGAGACAGGTTGTGGATGGCTTTGTATGTCATGGTTAGTGTTTTGAACTGGAGTCTTTGGGCAATGGGAAGCCAGTGAAGGGATTGATAAAGTGGCGAGGCCAAGGAATAGCCAAGGAAGAGGTGAATTAATTGGGCCGCAGAGTTTAGGATAGACTGGAGTGGTGCAAGAGAGCTGTAAGGGAGGCAACAGAGCAGGAGGTTGCAGTAATCCAGGCGGGAGATGATGAGGGCATGCACTAGTGTTGTACTTCTTTCCTTGTTTTATAGTGTATTTTCATCTTGAACATTCTCATTTGGATATGTTATCAATATCTGCGAGCGTCCATCCTCTTTAACCCCCAATGCAAAAAAAAAAGCTGGGTAGAGGCAATATTGCATGGATGTTTGCCCTATTGTTCATTGGGGGGTGACAGTGACAATGCTAAAATATGTAAAATGTACAAAATTAATGAACATGAGAATTTTAAAATCCGCATTAAGTACCCGAGCACAACAGTTTTTATGATAGTAAATGACACACACCAAACTTGGATTAAGAATGGCACTAATCTGAACTATTTCTGATTGCAGGTCACTACATTTGAAGCTTGTACTGAGTAAGTATATTAACCCCTTAATGACTGCAGACATTACCCTAATTACTGCAGACAGTAAAATTATGTCTTAACACTTGTACTCCCTGGTGGCTGCTGTGGGCAGCTGACAGTGGTCCGCTCAATGTCAGCTGATTTGAACAGCTGACGTGTGCCTCGCAGGCACGAGCGGATCTGCTATCCACACGTGCCTGTTAACCCTTTAACTCGTGATGTCAATGTGACATTGCAATTTAAATCCCCGCCGCAGTAAATCTTCTTAGCTGGCTCCACTGGTGGCTCTGTGACATGACCACTGTGAGCTGATGGTAGCACAGGGTTATGTGATGACTCCTGTAGCTATATAGCGATCATGAGTCACTTCCTGTTTCACCCGGCCGACTGCTGTCAGTGATGAGGTATTTCTGGTGATCACAGCTGTGATCAACAGAAATTAATGAGCGATCAGACTGCTGATCCTCAAAGGGACTAGTGAAATAAGATTTGTTTTCATTCGGCGCTCCATTGGGAGACCCAGACGATTGGGTGTATAGCTACTGCCTCCGGAGGCCACACAAAGCATTACACTAAAAAGTGTAAGGCCCCTCCCCTTCTGGCTATACACCCCCCGTGGGATCACGGGATGCTCAGTTTTCAAGCTTTGTGCGAAGGAGGTCAGACATCCACGCATAGCTCCACTGTTTAGTCAGCAGTAGCTGCTGACTATATCGGATGGAAGAAAAGAGGGCCCATATAGGGCCCCCAGCATGCTCCCTTCTCTCCCCACTTGTGGTTTGTCAAGGTTGAGGTACCCATTGCGGGTACGGAGGCTGGAGCCCACATGCTGCTTTCCTTCCCCATCCCCCTGAGGGGCTCTAAGGAAGTGGGATCTTACCGGCCCCCAAGCCCTGAGGCCGGGCTCCATCCACAGACCCGTAGAACCTGCTGGATACGGAGCTGGGTACCGTTCAGGGACAAGGCCCTGCAACATTCAGGTACTCTGTGTCCCCGTATGGACAGGCACAGCACACTCCAGACTTGCTGGGTGTGCTAGTGCGCCGGGAACAGCGCTGTGCGCTGGGGCTACAGTCTCTGCAATCTTGCTGAGAGACTTTATGTGTTGGGGACTGCCGCGCCGGCCGCTCCGGGAGCGGCGGCGCGGCTGCGACTTGTAGTGCGCCGGGGACTCGCGCTGACCGCGCTCTTACGGCGGCAGCGCTCATAAATCTAGTCCCCGGCTTTTGCGGCCTAGCTCCGCTTCGTTCCCGCCCCCACCCTGTCAATCAGGGAAGGGGAGAGACGCTGTTCTACAGTCAGCGCCGAGGGCTGGAGTCTTATTTACATACTCCAGCCCTCTCACTGTGCACAGTGGGACGCAGGTTTCCCGCTCTTTGTCTGCACACGCCCAGGGCCCGCCCCTCTCCACAGGACGCTGGGCAGCACATTAGTGCTGGCCCCTCTAGTGCCACAGTGTTATATTGGTGTACTTTTTTCTCCGTACCACTCATATATTTTTGCACTGTAAGGTCGCTTCTTGGCTTATACCCTATATTGCTCTAAGGAGACAACAACATGTCATCCGCAAAACGCAAGGGTGCCAAGACACAGGCTGTATGCGCTGCTTGTGCCGCATGTGGGGCTGATCTACCGGCAGGTTCCAATGACCCCCATTGTGTGCAATGTTCGATCCCTGTGCCACTTCGTCAGCCGGAGTCTATGGTAGTAGTGGCCCAGGCAGAGACGCCTGTGAACCCTGCCCCGGTGACGGGAACAGAGTTTGCAGTTTTTGCTGACAAGATGTCGGTGACTATGTCGAAAATCCTGGAGACCTTACAGACCAGGCCAGTTACTCAGCCCATGGACACGGCTGTGTCAAGGTTCCCCGGTCCCCCTCAGTTGGAGCTAATCCGTGCTTCAAGGGGGTCCCGGACATCTCAGGCTGAAGACTCTGACTCAGATGACAGTCCCAGGCAGCCTAAGCGAGCTCGCTGGGAGAGACCCTCCACGTCATCACGCTGGTCAGGGTCTCAGAGAGAAGGATCTCTGTATGAGGACACAGATGAGGGTGAGCAGGAGTCTAATCCTGAGACCGCTCTCAATCTGGATACTCCTGATGGTGACGCCAGGGTAGATGACCTTATAGCGGCCATCAATAGACTATTGGAAATTTCTCCCCCAGCTCCTTCAGCAGAGGAGGCAGCTGCACAGCAGGAGAAATTCCATTTCAGATATCCCAAGCGTAAACTGAGTACCTTTCTGGACCACGCTGACTTCAGAGAATCAGTCCAGAAACACAACGCTTATCCAGACAAGCGTTTCTCCAAACGTCTTAAGGATACACGTTATCCCTTTCCCCCTGACGTGGTCAAACGCTGGACCCAGTGTCCAAAGGTGGACCCTCCAATCTCCAAACTTGCGGCTAGATCCATAGTTGCAGTGGAGGACGGGGCTTCACTTAAAGATGCCAGTGACAGACAAATGGACCTTTGGTTGAAATCTGTCTATGAAGCTATCGGCGCGTCGTTTGCTCCAGCATTCGCGGCCGTGTGGGCACTCCAAGCTATTTCAGCTGGTCTGGCACAGGTGGACTCTATTATACGTCCAGCAGTGCCGCAAGTGGCGTCCTTAACTACGCAAATGTCTGCGTTTGCGACCTACGCTATCAATGCGGTACTGGACTCTACGAGCCGTACCTCAATGGCGTCCGCCAACTCTGTGGTTTTGCGCAGAGCCTTGTGGTTAAAAGAATGGAAAGCAGATTCTGCTTCCAAAAAATGTTTAACCAGCTTGCCATTATCTGGAGACAGACTGTTCGGTGAGAGATTGGATGAAATAATTAAACAGTCCAAGGGGAAAGACTCGTCCTTACCCCAGCCCAGGTCAAGCAAACCTCAACAGAAGAGGTGGCAGTCGAGGTTTCGGTCCTTTCGAGGCTCGGGCAAGCCCCAATTCTCCTCGTCCAAAGGGACTCAGAAAGAGCAAAGGAGCTCAAATTCCTGGCGGGATCACTCACGCCAAAAGAAAGCTAGCGGCGCTGTCATCCAAGGCTCCTTTCCTGGTCTTCCACCAGGACAAGGTAGTGCTGCGCCCCATTCAGGAGTTTCTCCCCAAGGTGGTATCCTCCTTTCATCTTAATCAGGATATCTCCTTGCCTTCCTTTTGTACTCATGCAGTTCATAGGTATGAGAAAGATTTACATTTGTTAGATCTGGTGAGAGCACTCAGAATCTACATTTCCCGCACGGCGCCCCTGCGCCGCTCCGATGCACTCTTTGTCCTTGTCGCTGGTAAGCGCAAAGGGTTGCAGGCTTCCAAAGCCACCCTGGCTCGATGGATCAAAGAACCAATTCTTGAAGCCTATCGTTCTGCTGGGCTTCCGGTTCCTTCACGGCTAAAGGCCCATTCAACCAGAGCCGTGGGTGCGTCCTAGGCGTTACGACACCAGGCTACGGCTCAACAGGTGTGCCAGGCAGCTACCTGGTCGAGCCTGCACACTTTCACCAAACATTATCAGGTGCATACCTATGCTTCGGCGGACGCCAGCCTAGGTAGAAGAGTCCTGCAGGCGGCAGTTGCCTCCCCGTAGGGGAGGGCTGTCTTTGCAGCTCTAACGTGAGGTATTTCTTACCCACCCAGGGACTGCTTTTGGACGTCCCAATCGTCTGGGTCTCCCAATGGAGCGCCGAAGAAGAAGGGAATTTTGTTACTTACCGTAAATTCCTTTTCTTCTAGCTCCTATTGGGAGACCCAGCACCCGCCCTGTTGTCCTTCGGGATTTTTGGTTTTTTTCGGGTACACATGTTGTTCATGTTGAACGGTTTTCAGTTCTCCGATGTTTCTCGGAGTGAATTTGTTTAAACCAGTTATTGGCTTTCCTCCTTCTTGCTTTAGCACTAAAACTGAGCATCCCGTGATCCCACGGGGGGTGTATAGCCAGAAGGGGAGGGGCCTTACACTTTTTAGTGTAATGCTTTGTGTGGCCTCCGGAGGCAGTAGCTATACACCCAATCGTCTGGGTCTCCCAATAGGAGCTAGAAGAAAAGGAATTTACGGTAAGTAACAAAATTCCCTTCTTTTTTTTTTAAAAAAAAAAACCTAAAACTTCAAATTACCCCCCCTCCCCCCCATTCAAGATTAAAGAGTTTAAAAAAAAATACACACATTTGGTATTGCCGAGTTCAGAAATGCCCGATCTATCAAAATATAAAATCAGCTAACCTGATCAGTAAACTGCTAAAATTACGCTTTTTAGTCTCCGCAAAATGTAATAGGTCGTAGCATCTGCGCAAAAATGGTACTTAAAAATGAGAATGAAAAGTGTTGCGGAAAATGGGGCAAAAAGTGTGCTTTTTTTTTTTTTAATACACCTTAGATAAAAGTAAAGCTATTCGTGTTTGATATCTACAAACTACTCCTTTGACTTTAATGTGAGCAGGTTTTTTTTTTTTTTTTACAAATAACTGTAAAGTGCGGGTTTAAATTTTCCCCTCAGAACATAGTCTATGATGTTCCCTCAGTCAAATGAGGCAGGCAATTTGGCTTTTCCTCAGCCATGCAAGGTCATGTAGGTTAGGATATAATGTATTTCTGTAATGTGATGTTTTCATACAGTAAACAAGAACATCCCCAAAATATAAAATAGCTAAAGGAAGCCTACCACATGATTCCTGCTGCTCAAACTACAGGCAGAATGAACTTGAAAGTCTTCTGCTTTCTAAACCTAATCTTCTTTTTTTAATTTGAAATAGTTGTTTTTAAAGTGCGGCCGAGTATGAGGTGACTAGTCGCAGGGGTACGGTCCAGTTAGCGTCTCCTTACCCTCTCACACTGTGTAAGGAGTGACCTGTCAGTCTAGCAGAGCACTCTGAGAAGCCGTCTGGGACAGACCTCTTGGATACTCGCTGCATCTCCGCTTTCAGCTATGTGTTTCTCATGCAGCATTTAATTTCAGAGAAGACACCGATGTTTGCAATGCAGGAGCTGTTCTTCAATTCATGCTGTCTGTGGTTAGTGCAGCATAATGAGCTGACAGTTTCCTTAAAGTACAGGCGTTAGGCCCTGTGTGCACTTACTGGTTTTTCCCGCGGATTTCCTGCGGTTTTGCTGCATGTTTCGCTGCAGAAAATGTTCATAACATCTCTGCAGTGAATCACCAGCAAAACCTATGGGGAAAAAAAAATGCTGTGCGCACTATGCGGAATTTGACAGCTGCATGTTTTGCTGCGGGATTACCGCAGCAAAAACAATTGCATGTCACTTCTTCTCCGCACATCGCTGCGGGATTTCACTCCATTGACTGCAATGTAATCGTGAAATCCCGCAGGGAATAACGCAGGCAGCAAATTGTGTGCGGTTCATTGCGTTTTCCTGCGTTATTCCCTGCGGTATTTCGCGGTTTACCTGCGGTAATGTACATCGCTGCCTGCGGTTTGCAGGGAAGTGATGTCATTACAGGAAGAGGAAGCGAAGCAGAGAGTAAACACATATCACAGACAGACATAGAATACACACACATCACACTCGCACACAGACATATAGAATACACATACAAATAAAACGGAAATATAGAAAAAAAAACACGTGGGCTCCGCTGTATTTTTACCTTCCAGCCGAGGTAAACACACAGCGGCGGCCCGGTATTCTCAGGCTGGGGAGGGCGAGGGGCAGGGTTAATGTCCCCCGCCTCCCTCCCGCAGCCGAGAATATCAGCCGCAGCTGCCCCGGGACTGTCGCATGCATTATGCGGCAATCCCAGAGTGTCCCCGGCTCTTCCTGCTGCCGTGTAGCAGTGGCAGTCAGGGTAATACAAGGAGTTAATGGTGGCGGATCACCGCCATTAACTCTAGGCTTGATCATGGCAGCGTCTATGTGACAGCTGACATGATCAACCCGTAAGTAAAGTGAAAAACACACACCGAAAAATCCTTTATTTTAAATAAAACACAAAAAAGCTCCTGGTTCACCTGTTTATTAACCCCCCGAAACACACAGCTCCGGCGTAATCCACGTCCTGCGATGCTTGCATCCAGCCACGACTGACACTGCTGAATGCAGCCTCGCAGCGAGACAGCAGAGGTAACCACAGGGCATTTCCCATGGCCGGTAATGTGAACTCACTACCGACCGTGAGAAATGCAGCGTGTGCTCACAGGGACTCTGTCTATCTATCCCTCTATTTAACTATCTAGCTATTTCTATCTATTCTTCTGTCTATCGATCTGCTATCTAAGAAGGAAATGACTTTTTTTTTTTTTTTTTTTTTTTTTTTCAATGTGCTTTATTGCATTGAATGCATTAAAGCACATGTACCAACCCGCACGCGGAAAAACCACGGCAGTACCGCGGTAAAACCGCATGCGGTTTTCGGGTGCGGTTTGTCGCAGTTTTTTACCGCGGGTGCGGTAATCTTTCAGTGCTTGCGGAATTTTCTTGAGAAAATTCCATTTTCCAGTGCGCACAAAGCCTTACTGTATTATAGTATTCGTCTTCTTAAAGTTGATATATTTTTTTTGGGTAGTAACTTGCTGAAGGACACTTGTCAACACAGCAGAAAGCAGAATGTATCTGATGTTCCAGCTGAGGACTTAAATGGAACCAAATGTGTGAAAAATGTAAGTACCTGTTCTTGCCCAGTTATGATGTTATGTTTCCCCCCCCCCCCCTCCCCGCCTCTTTTTAATCTTTATATATTTTACTTCTAGGATTTTGAAGACTTGTCTTGTGTGAATAAATATGAACAGAAACCAAATGGTGGGTTTGATTATGAATTTGCATTTCATAATTAAAAAAACATTTCCATGGCGTATGCATCCTTTGTATCTTTTTATGTCAGCTAGTGAATCTGTGAATTGGGCTAAAGCTGCTTATGCACGTGATATAACCATCAGCTAAACCTATATTTGGTACATAAAGAATTTATGAAATACGGGTATTGGATTGCAAAGTATTTAAGAAATTCTTCATGTGCATGGCTCAGAACCCTTCTTGAGTACCATATTTTCTTTCCTCGAGCATTGTTTCTCGTCTAACGTATATTCGGCAGATGGCCATCTCTCCAGACCCCTATATTAGTGTTCAGTCCTTAAACACATGGTCTTGTGGTCACGCCAAAATCACAGGGTTTTGCTGACAATCAGCTTTTGTGCATGGGTGATCTTAACTGTTAGATTTTTGAAACACAAATGTAAATCCTCCAAGAACAACACTCCAGCCGATAAGTTCCCACACAGAATTGAAACAAAAGGCACTTTTCATGCAAAGGAGTTGTCGACTACTCTGACAACCCCCTTCTCAGTCCATATGTTTCCCTTTTTTAAAATAATAACTTATACTCCCCTCCAGTGCCGGCGCTGTTCCAGCAGTATCAGCACTGTCTCTCCCGGGATGTGTACTGGTTTGACGTCACACTATTCCGGCAGCCAATCAGCAGCTGTTTCACACTTCCCGCATTCAGACAAATTGCTTACATCGGGAGGAAGTTTAATCTGCCCAATTGAAGCCTTGCTGAAGCATCCCCAGGTGATCACCAATCCTCCACCAAATTTTGCAGTGGATGCAAGACACTGTGGCTTGTACGCCTCTGCAGGTCTCAGTCTAACCATTAGATGACCAGGTGTTGGGTAAAGCTGAAAATTAGACTCATCAGAGAAGATTACCTTACTCTAGAAATTGGGCACATTAAACTTTGCGAAGCACGTATGAATCAAACCACATACAAGGTTATCCTGGAAAAACAGTAGCTTCCTTCTGTTCAGGCAATGTTCTCCAACTCTGAGGACTAGTTTGTTCCAGCAGGACAATGCGCCATGCCACACAGCTAGGACAATCAATATGTGGATGAAGGAGCACCACATCAAAACCCTGACATGGGCAGCCCAATTTCCAGACCTGAACTCCATTGAAAACCTCTGGAATCAAGAGGAAGATGGATAGTCACAAGCCATCAAACAAAGAAGAAACTGGTTACATTTTTGCACCAGGAGTGGCATAAGGTCATCCAAAAGCAGTGTGAAAGACTGGTGGAAAGCAGCCAACTACATTCGGGTGTCCATCTGCAGAAAACGTATGTGCAAAAATAGCACAAAACAGAGCACACGCTAACGTAGTGTGCTCAATTACAGTGACTGGCTCTGCCGGCGCATGCGTCCGAAACACGCTTTGCAAAGTGGGGGAGGGGCAGTTCGGACGAATGCCCCGACGGGGACCAGTGAACGAAAGGCAAAATGCAATGTGAAAGGAGCCCAAAAATCATGGAGATTTTCCTTGAGTGACGTTTGTGCCTTCTCTAGAGTTTTTTTTATTTCCCTGTCGGGTTGAACACCACCGCAGCCTCCACAACAGACACTTTCTGGATTAGACTTTGGGTGTAGCGTCTATTTTGGTTTTTGCTTAAGCATATTTCTGATATAGATGCCCCTCACTACGGCTTTCATAGAGTCCCAGATAATGTGATGGTGTGGCGTACTCATTAAGTTGAAAATATTCTAGAGTAGTATCATGCAAAGATCCCCCTGTAAGCTGGATCCAAAAGGGATTAAGTTTCCAGATAGGTCTAGAGAGGGTGAGGGGGTTTCCCCATGAAAGTGTAACATGTAGTGGTGAGTGATACGCTTCTAGGTAGATAGGCCACCGTTTGTACATATGAGGTATACGTGTGTTCCCAATAGCCAGGTCTATCCGTGACAGTGTGGTGGGAGCTAGAGTAGCAGGAAAACTGTTTGGTTGTGGGGTTTTGGACACGCCAAAGGTCCACCATACCCAGCTCTGTCAGCAATCTAGCAAATGAAGTTGAGGCTGCGTCTTCTGATATGTTCCCCGAATGTAGCTTATCTAGATAGGGATGTAAATATGTATTAAAATCCCCTATTAGAGTCTGCGCAGGGGGAAAGGAGTCTAAAACAGACAAGATTCTTTTTACTGGTTCGACGGAGTACGGTGGAGGAATGTATACCGCAACCAAAATAAACTGTATACCATACAGCGTGCAAAGTAAACAAATCTGCCCCCAGGGTCCATCACTGATTTGGTACATGAGAACGGGATGGATTTGTGCACCAACACACTGACACCCCGTGCATGGGTTGAGTATGTGGAATGATATTCATGTGTGATCCATCGCTTCCTCAGCCAATGAACATTATCTCTTACCATGTGGGTCTCAGATAAACATAGAATAGCCAGGAGAATTTTCTGCAAATGAGTAAATATAGTGCATCTCTTATTCGCATCCCTGAGCCCTTTAACATTCCACGCTACAATATTAAGTGATGTCGCCATAAGAGCAGATTAAAAAATAATAAACCGGAAAAATAGTCTATCCTGGGGGAGAGAGGCAATCTCCACCAATTACTGATAGCATTAGATTGAGTGACACGACTGAGGCACGCCGCACCCCACAGACCAATTGCAGAATACAACTGTAAACGAAAAAAAAAAGGAGGGAGATAGAGCCCTGCACACCAGTGTACAGCGCCCCCGCCCTCAAAAACAAGTATAACTTGCGCATTTCTCTCAAATAGAGAAAATTAGGGCTAAATAATTCGCCCTGAGTCCATGCAGGGAGAAAGGTCCACAGCTTGTTACTGTAACGAGTGTCCACAATGAACCGGTCATCTCCCGCCCTGGATCCAAAATGGAATGAACAGTAGTAATTATATCAGCATAGTGTCTTAGACAAAAAACACCTGGCGGCAAAAAGGGGGATTTTCAAGTATTCTTCCTCCTCAT
Source organism: Anomaloglossus baeobatrachus (assembly GCF_048569485.1). NCBI lineage: Eukaryota > Metazoa > Chordata > Amphibia > Anura > Aromobatidae > Anomaloglossus > Anomaloglossus baeobatrachus. The sequence goes on along the minus strand of NW_027441818.1, from coordinate 721,031 downwards.
GGAGCTCTCATTAATATCCAGCCAAGACAGCGCTGCCCCCGCCGTATCAAAAAAATGAGTTTCTCCGTTCACAACAATCCGCAGTCTAGCAGGATACATCATGGAATATGGGACCTGTAAGCTGTGCAGGTGTTTTTTAATCTCAATAAATTGCGCCCTTTTACGTAGTACCTCCATGGAGAAATCAGGGAAAATAGAGATTTTCCTCTCATTAATGGCCAATTCCTTAACATCTCTGCATCTGCGCAAAATAGCATCCCTATCTTTAAAATGCAGGAGTTTAAGCAAGATAGAACGAGGGGTGCTCCCGGCGGGGGGGATGTGTGTAGAGACCCTATGCGCTCTCAATAGTAAAGAATGAGGATAATGCGTCTTTGCCAAAGGTGTCCATTAGCCATTTTTCAAAAAAACCCAGTGGGTCATTCCCTTACATCCTCTCGGGACCCCCACCAGGCGCAGATTACTTCTACGGGAGCGGTTCTTTGAGTCGTCCACCTTGTTCAGCAGTGTTGTGATATTTTGCGTGACTTTTCCCAGCTCCTGTATCATTGGTGGCGATTTATCCTCCGCTGCACCCACACGTTCTTCCAGCTCCCCCACTCTGGCAGTCACCGCCTGCAGCTCATGTTTAATAAAGGCTATATCCCGAGTGACCGTTCCCATTTGATTACTTAGGGTGGTCAGCGTGGTATTGCAAGTATTAATTGCTGTCAAGATTTCTGTGTGGGCTCAGCGGGGACAGACTCTGGCTGCTCCACATCGCCCCCTCCTCCACCCTCTATCACAGGCCCCGGCATCTGCAGTTGCTGTGCTGCTGAGTACGCAGGGCCCAGATTACTCACTGCCCCCTCACTGGATGCACGATCTCCCGGCTCCATGGTGTGGTCGGCGTCTACATCAGACGTTGCACCAGAGGGCAAATCTATAGCAGGAGCCACCCTGGCATATCGCTCCACCAGCCTGCTCGCGACTTCCGCTGCTCCACTACAAGATGGCGTGGTTATTGTCCGGGCCATCTTGGCTGCTGCAGGGACACCCTCCTTTTGCGTCTTTGTCTTTCTTGCCGGCACGAATCAGCATGGTGCAGGGATCCCTCGCTCTCCAGATGCCCAAGGGGATATTGCAGCCTTCCAGGTCAGTTATGCCCGTTAGCAGGGATGGGTAGTCAAGATTTTTGTCGGATCCCGGCAGGCGCTCTCCCGCACCACGTCCTCCCTACATGCAGATGCCTTATATCTGATGGAAATCAAATGTATGGGCGCACAGCAGGGCTCGGAAGGCAAGGAGCGCCAATTGACTTTTTGAATGGAAAATTAGCTCCAAAAGTCATACGGCGCTTACTGAACCTACGAATTTTGAACAGTCTATCAGGCTGTCTGCATTGTCCCTAAAATGGAGAAACTTATGAACGGCCTGAAACAGTTTGTGGGTCATGACCATGCCAAATATTGCAGTTTGCTATAAAATATCAGTACTCCAGTATTGGCGAATTTCTGTTTTCTTTACAATCCCCAGGTGAAGGACCTGTCCACAATATTTCATAATTTCTGCTGAGTCAATGGGACTCCAAGTAGAATATGATGAATTGGGGTTTTAGGCCAAAAATTCCTAGGCATACAGGTTAGTTTCCTCCACCCTAAGGCTGACAATTGACTCTTTGAAAAAGTCTATTTCCCTGAGGTTGGCAGTCTCAAACTGGATTCCTGATTGGGGAATGAAATCAGGAATCCGTGGAGCAAAATTTTCAGGGACGGGGGTCCAGACAGGGGCACTACTGCTAGGTTGGGCGTAACTAGTAGTAGGTTGGGGGTTACACTTGACTGTGGGTCTTCCTCCATTGCCTCCGGCTCTTCTTCCTCGGCCTCCGACCCGGACGAAATCTTGTCCTGCAAAGTCTGTGGTGGTGAGTCTATGTTGCTGGAGGAGAAAGAGTGGGAGGAATAATTATAAGTGGGGCCCTCTCCCTCACTATCGGCTGCGAAGGGACAAGCAGGGCATTTGTGTGTGCAAACCCCCCCCTAAACTTTATTATAGTGTGCGTGTGTATGTGCTAGTGTTTGGTGAAACTTTTTACTACAGGAGAGGGCTGAGGAGATGCAGGGGGCGTAATTACCGGGGTGTAACCACCAGGGCACAGGGGTGTACTCACTGAGGCGCAGGGGGGCGCAATCGCAAGGGCGCACAATCACTGGGGTGCAGGGGAGCACAATCGCAGGGGCGCAATCACCGAGGCACAATTGTGGCGCCCCAGGTGTGATGATCCTGTTCAGGGACGCCACAGGGCTTGTTCGATATGGCAAACAGGTAATGTCAGTTTTTATTTTATATGTCGTGACGCCACTCACGGCTTGCGGTCAGGGATGTGAATGACCGCTGCTGCAGGTTTTACGAGCGTCTGGGGCTGATGGGGTCTGCAGCCAGATGATGTAGCCTCCTGTGAGTGAGGCAGGCGCCAGGGGCTTGGGTGAGTAGGATAGCGGGTCCTTGAATAACACAGGCTGAGTCCAAAAGTCTTTCAACTGGTTTTTACTCACTCTTGTTGTTGTGAGCTGACCCGGGCATTGCTGTGATTAACCAGGTAAGACCAGGGTTCCTTCGGGCCAGTCTGAGGGTAACCTGTTAGCTTGCCTTCCTAGCACTCTGTGTTCGGATAACCCCCTGACGTGAAGTACCTTGGGGGTCTATCCAGGGAGTCGCTACTGCCTTTTCTCCCCTGTGTTTGGCCCGTTTGCTGGCAGCGTGGACCATGTGAGATTGCTTCAGGCTCTGTCCCCTTATGGGTCCCTGCGTTGCTACTGAGGCTCAGACTCTGTGAGGTTCGTGAGGTACTTGTAGTTCCCCTCACCGGCAGGTTTAGCACATAGTTAAACTGGTGTCTGCCATAGGGACCTGTACCCCGTACGTGCTTAGTCACCAGGAGCACCGTACTCTCTGACCAAGTGACCGTTCTCCCCCGCTAACCGTTACTACCCCGTGCAGGGTCTGACTAGTGGCCGTGCGCGTATTTACCTCGCGACCGCCGCTCACCACCACCAGACTGGCTCTCCTCTTCCATATCCTAACAACCTCTGCACTTTAGCTCCCAGCTCCTCCGCTTCACCCTTTGACAAGATTTCAGGGACGCATAATCGCAGTGACGCATAATCACAGGGGCGTTATCACCAGGGCGCAGGGGGGCGCAATCACAGGGACGCATAATCGCAGTGAGGCATAATCAGAGGGGTGTTATCACCAGAGCACAGGGGGGGAGCAATCGCAGGGGCTCGGGGGGAGGGGAGCGCAATCGTAGGGGGCCCAGTGATCACCCCCTCCTGCTGCCCAGTGATCACCAGGGCGGGGAATTGATCACTGGCAGCAGCAGGAGGCACACGCCAGCCAGGATACTCTCCCCATTCACTGACGCAGGTATCGTCCATTGCCCCTCACTGGCTCGATGACCACTTCACTAGAAGAAACCCCCTAGGGAATATTATACATTGCATTAACCTGCCTTGAATCATGATGTGATACCGGGTCAGAGGGTTCCATTTCCATTTACTACATCAGACATGTGTTCCTTTGGTGAATGCTCTATACTGTGACACCAAGCAGCACTGGTATAATTCTGTATTTTGCCTCATGTCTACAGACCATATTACCCTGATGGACATGATATACTATATGGCCACACAGTGTTGCTCACACCTTGGACATTCTGCCATACACATGCAGACTATATGTATAGTCTTTTCCTGCCTAAAGATGTCATTACACAGCTCCTTTTGGTACGACGTGACAATTTGTTTTGACATCTAGACTATATGTATAGTCTTTTCCTATCTAAGACTACATTATACAGTTCCACTTGGTGTGACTTGACCATTTGTTCTGATATCTAGTCTGAGATAGTCCTTGAAAAAGGTCCTTTCAGGACTGAAACGTTGGGGACAGACTATTTTGCGTTTCAATAAAACGTTTAGCACCATCGAAGGTCTTTTTCTCATTTCTTTGTGGTGTGCCGGAGCTTTTTAGTGTTTTGCTGGACTTATTTTCTCCAGAGCACCCAACTATATAGTTGAGCCAGGTTTACTCTATTGTTTGGCAGCAGCAGTCAGTCACTCACACCAGCCGGGTGTCGGAAGCAGGGCACCGGCGGTGAGAGATCACAGGGGGAGCGGAGGTCGGGGAAGGCAGCGGAGGTCGGTGTGGGTTGGGGAGAGCGGAGGTCGGGGTGGGATCGGACGACAGGGGGGAGCGGAAGACGGCACAGAAGGGGGGGGGAGCAGAAGACTGCACAGAAGGGGGGGGAGCGGAAGACGGCACAGAAGGGGGGGGGGAGCGGATGACTGCACAGAAGGCGGGAGGGGGCGGAAGACGTCACAGAAGGGAGGGGGAGCGGAATACGGCACAGAAGGGGGGGGAGCGGATGACGGCACAGAAGGCGGGGGGGGGGGCGGAAGACTGCACAGAAGGGAGGGGGAGAAGCGGAAGACGGCACAGAAGGCGGGGGGGGGGGGCGGAAGACTGCACAGTAGGGAGGGGGAAGTCTGCACAGTAGGGAGAGAAACTTAACTGATAGGGATCGGTGGCGGCAGATGGGGATCGGAGGCAGCACATTGCGGTGGCAGGAGGGGACCCTCATATTCAGCATCGCCATCCACTGTCAGGATGAGGCCTGAAGGGGGAGGGCACCCACCGGTCACACCGCCCCTCCATATCTGATTGGAGGGATAGCGTCACATGGACGCTAGCTCCAATCAGATCGGGGGGGGGGGGATTACACAGAGGTTTCCCTACTCCAGCCAATGGCTGATTATATTGCATCATCAGCCATGGCTGGATTGTAGTATTTCACCAAGATTTATTGGTGAAATATTACAATCGTTCTGATTGAAAGTGAAAATGACACTTTCAGCAGCCAATCAGAGCGATTGTAGCCACGAAGGGGGGGGGGGGGGGTGTGAGAGAGCCACCACCCCTGGGCTCAACTACAAGTCGTTACGTACCTGCTGCGCTGGTTACATTTCAGTTGGGAAGGCACAAACTTTCATGACTCATATGGTGCGTCAAGGGTCGGGAAGGGGTTAAAGGGAACCTGTCATCAGAAATTTAGCTTGAAACCTAAAAGTTTCCCCCTCTGCAGCTCCTGGGCTGCATTCTAGCAATGTTCCTGTTGTTTGTGCCCCCTTTCTGACCAAAATAAAGACTTTATAAAGTGGTACCTTTTTGTATTCAAATCTTGATAATGGTGCACGGGGGCGGGCTCTCTGGTGTCCGTTATTCTGCCTCCTGACGCTTTAGGCCGTCCCCCAACGCTCCATTCCATACTTCAGGACGGCGCCCACTGCACCCGAGGTGCCGCGCACGCGAGCACCGCTGGTGACGTGTGCGCAGGCACGAGGTTATGGGCGGCGCTGTGATTGCATCGCAAGTGCCCGCCCATCATCTCGTGGCCACGCTCTCCCCTCAGCCTCCAGCGTTCTGCCCAAGCGCTGGCCAGATGACCCGACGTTGGAACGTTCTGCGCAGAACGCTGGAGGCAGAGGGAAAAGGGCGGGCACGATATGATGGGTGGGCACTTGCAATGCAATCACAGCGCCGCCCATAGTCTCGTGCCTGCAACACACAAGACCAGCGGTCCTCGCGTGCGCGGCACCTCGGGTGCAGTGGGCGGCGTCCTGAAGTATGGAATGGAGCGATGGGGGACGGCCTAAAGAGACAGGGAGGCAGAATAACTGCCACCAGAGAGCCCGCCCCCGTGTACCATTATCAAGATTTGAATACAAAAAGGTACCACTTTATAAAGTCTTTATTTTGGTAAGAAAGGGGGCACATAAAGAACAGGAACATTGCTAGAATGCAGCCCAGGAGCTGCAGAGGGGGGATCTTTGAGGTTTCAAGCTAAATTTCTGATGACAGGTTCCCTTTAACTTTCACCAGAGAGGGTGTGTGTCTCCCCGGTTTTTGCAGTGCGGCTCAATCCGGCTCAAAAACCTGTGCAACGGATGCGGCGAAAAAAAACGGGTCCGATGCTTTTTTTTATCGCAGGACGCCGCATCCATAGGCTTGCATTGTAAATCACGCCAGATCCGGCGCAATGCGGGTTTTTCGCCGCACAAAAAAACGTGCCAGGCAACGTTTTATCCGGCCGCCGCATGTGCTAAATACGCCGCATCCGGCAATAAAACAGACGCAGCGCAAGGCCATGCGGCACAGTACGGCGCTAATGCAAGTCTATGCGAAAAAAATGCAACCGGCGGCAAAAAAATAAAAGGTTGCGTTTTTTCTACAAAGCGCCGTATTGTGCCGCTTAGCAAAAACCGGATGTGTGAATGTGTCAAAGCAACCTTAATTGGAAAGTAAAAATTGTCTGACTTAATGGAAAAGGTAGCAAGCACCCCCCATCCATATGCTAGGCAAACGTAATCTCACGGTATCTTTTAAACTGGAGTTAATATGTATTTTATGTTGCGCGGTCAATCCAGAAAAAAATGAAAACACACTTCCAAAAAATAACTTGTACAATTGCTGTGTTTTTTGTTCTTTATTTCTCTTACCTAAAAAGTAATGTATAGCTATGAGAACTCAATAGTCCGAAAACAAAGGCTGATCCTGCTTGATCTAAAATAGCAGTATACTCAAAGGGGGGCCATCTTTAGTTTATTATCCTGTTTATAATGCTTTGTTTTATTTGTATTTTAGAAATCCATTCTGCAGAGGATTTATCAAAAAAGCCTAGCCATTACTATGTTCATGTGGGTAATATAGCGCCCTGTGTTAAAGAGGTATGATTATTCAACCATTGGTATTATTATCCAGTGCATCTGCTATTTTCTAATGTGATTCACTGCCTTGTTTGATTTACTGTTTCTTTTTAGTTATGTTCACTTGCAATGGATGTACTTCAACTGCAAGGCAACCAAAACTTGCAGCAAGCCCTAAGCCTCAGTGGTGTTTTCATGGCTCCTTGGTTGCTGAAATATCTTTTAACCTCTTCACGACACATGACTTCCTGGGTACGTCATGGATAGTGTCAGGTTAATCTGATTTGAACAGCTGACATGCGCGTCTATCAAGCACTAGTGGATTCGCTACCAACTTGTGCCTGTTAACCCCATTACAGCGCGCTGTGAAAATGTTACAGCACGATGTAACAGCGGGCCACAGTAAGCATTCACTTACCCAGCTCCATCAGAAGTCCGGTGATGTGATCACGTGGATCTGATGGTAGCACACGATCATGTGATGACTTCTGTAGCTATCATGAGTCAGTTCCTCTTATAGCCAGCGGAGCGCTGGGTGTGAGAGGGGAAAGCTGCTTTTCTGCAGATCAGAGCAATGCTGCTCTGAACTACAAGAAAGAATGAGTGATCAAACTGCTGATCGTTATAGTTCCCTAAAGAACCCCTAGTAAAATAAAAGTAAAAAAAAAAAGTTTAAAAAAACCTAAAAGTTCAAATCGCCCCCCCCATTCTCCCCATTGAAAACTAAAGGGTTAAAAAAATATACACATTTGGTATTTCTGTGTTCAGAAATGCCCGATGTATCAAAATATTAAATCAGTAAACTGCGTAGCAGCAAAAAAATTCAAACGATAAAATTACATTTTTAGGGTTTTTTTTTGTTTTGTTTTTTTTTGTCTCTATGAATTTTGCGCAAATTGCGATAACAGACTATCAAAACGGTATTTCTATGGCTCAGCCCTTGCTGAGCCATAGATCCCAAAAAATGAGACCGCTATGGATCATGGAAAATGGCGCAAAAAGTGTTTTTTTTTTTGGTTTTTTTTTTTTTTTTTTGGATAACCTGAATTTTTTAACCCCTTTTAGATAAAATTAAAACTATACATGTATGGTATCTACAAACTCGTTCCGACCTCATCATCACACTGACACATCAGTTTTACCATAGAGTGAATGCTGTGATTAAAATATCCTGAAAACAATCACTTTTGTTTTGCACTTGGATTTTTTTTTTGCTGTTTTCCAGTACACTATATGGTAAAACTTTTGGTTTCATTTAAAAGTAGAACTCGTCTCTCCAAAACATAAGCCCTCATATGGCAAGATTGACAGAAAAATAAAAAAATGGCGGCTCTCGGAAGGAGGGGAGCGGAAAAATAAACGGAAAATTGCCTGGGTGTGAAGGGGTTAATCAAAGATTCAGCCTTGCAGCATGGTGTTGTGAGGCACCAGGCCACCTGCCCTGCTGGTGCACTGTCACAGCTTAATATTGTAGAAATGGGGGTGAAGAACCTTTTGGTGGATGGCACGATCATGTGACCTTAATGGACGGAGCTCAGCAGAGACGTGATGGTGGAGGACCTGTGGTGTAATCAATTACATTGCTGGGGGCGAGATCAAGTAAAAAAAAAAAAAAAGAATTGTGCCTGAACTAGGAATAATTCAGATTTTCATCTTCAACTTGATCTGGGAACAGTGTCTGAAACCATGCATGACTTGCATTGAGAAATGTATATAGGCCTGTGTTTCTATGGCTGAGGCTTCTAAGTAGCAGCTACTTTTGTGACTTCTGAAAAGGCTATTGGGCAGTTTTTGCTGATGCAACTATATACTGTATGTTTACAATGCTAACTATTTCTATTGGACGTATTGCTTCGCAGGTTCAAGTGATGGACATCTTCCAAAAATACCATGTTTTGAATGTTTTCCTTTTAGAATCATCTTTGACATTCAGGTAAAGTATTGATATAGTGGCCCAAATATATATCAAGCAGTTTACACTTTTTTGTTAAAGCCCCAAAAAGTCGAAATTCACGCATATTTTGCAGTTTCACAGATTATGCAAAATGTCTGCAACTGTCCTCAGCAAAAGTTAAAAAAAAAAAAAAAAAGGGGGTGGTTAGTGTACCAAGATGGGTTGTGCTGCTCCTGGATAGCCCCCCCCCCCCCCCTTTTTAAGCTCTACTCCGGAAACATTAAATCTGTCCACCTCCTGCTCATAAGAGGTTTAAATGTCCTTTTCGGACAAATTACAACAAATATATTCCATCAATGGAAAAGTTGATGTAGGAGCTACCAATGGCACCTTCCCCTATCTAGAACACAACCTGTTGCATGCTCAATGGAGACAATTTCAATTCATTTGTATAAGAATTCTGACCATCTCTACCCTGACAGCAGTGTGTGATGGGCAGCTGTTGTCAAGACAGTTACAGGTCAGTTGATGGGACTTGGATATACTATACATTTCTTTGTCGCTCCATTGGGAGACCCAGACAATTGGGTGTATAGCTTCTGCCTCTGGACGCCACACAAAGTATTACACTTTAAAAAAGTGTAACCCCTCCCCTCTGCCTATACACCCTCCCGTGGACCACGGGCTCCTCAGTTTTATGCTTTGTGTGGAAGGAGGCACACATCCACTCATGCATTCTCATACATAGTTATGACGGATGGAAGAAAAGCGGACCCCGAGGGGGTCCCCGGCATGTTCCCTTCTCACCCCACTATGTCGGCGGTGTTGTTAAGGTTGAGGTACCCATTGCAGGTACGGAGGCTGGAGCCACATGCCGTCTCCTTCACCATCCCTTATGCGGCTCTGGGAGAAGTGTGATCCTAACCGGTCGTCCACGTGCTGGGACCGGGCTCCATCCGCAGCCCCTGGTGGAACCTGCCGGACCGGAGCTTCTTCACCCCCAGGGACCGGGCCCTGCAACTTGGAGGTACTCTGTGTCCCCATGTGGGGACTGTACAGGGAGGGAGGTCGCTCCTTCTCCCCGGAAGCCGCGGTAGTTCCGTCCGTTGTTTTTTTTCGGCGGACTTCCGCGCCGACCGTGCCTGCTTGTCGGGCACGGCCTTAAATTTAGTCCCCGGCTTCGCCGCGGCCTAGTCGAGCAAATTCCCGCCCCCGGGCCTGCCTGTCAGGGGTAAGGGCGGGTTTACCGACATGACGTCGGCTCTGAGGGCTGGAGCATCTTTACATGTCTCCCCCCACCCTCATTGACCACTTGGGGACTCCAGATTCCCGCTCTTTGTTGGCGCCGCCCTCGGCTCCACTCCTCCCCTGAGAGCTCCGGCGGCCATTTTTAGCATTCAGCCGGTGGATGCTACTCAGAGGCACAGCTCTGCAGACCCAGGGGATCCACGACAGGGAATCTGGAGGTCACACTCCGCTCGTTAGCGGTTGGTAAGCCACCCTCAGTGGTCACTCTCCTAAGAGACAACAGCATGTCGTCCACAAGGAGCAAAGCTACTAAGGCGCAGATTTTTTTCGCGGCCTGTACCTCTTGTGGGGCTATGTTGCCTGCGGGATCCACCTACCCTCACTGTGAGCAATGCTCGACTCCTGCCACGCTTGCTCAGCCGGAGCCTCGGGCACTTGTGGGACCCTCGGCCCATGTAGATCCCCCGGCTCCCCCTGAACAGTCTGCAGGGACAGGGTCACCGTCGTTGGCGTCTTTCGCTGAGACACTCCCAGTCACTGTCTCAATCCATTGCAGTCTATGGACAAATGGTCATCTAAGCTCCTGGAGGCATTGCAGTCCAGGCCGGGCCCTTCACAGGCCCCGGCCTCTGTTAGTTTGTCTCCTCCAGGTCCTTCTCGGTCCGCGCCGCAGCGCGCTCCCAGGATAGCCCCTAGGTCCCAGGCGGAGGACTCCTGCCCGGATCGCAGCCCCAGGCCGGCTAAGCGGCCTCGCTGGGACTCTTTCCCGGCCTCCTCACGCTGCTCTGGATCCCAGCTGGAGGACTCTCAGGAAGACGAGGCGGACGTGGGAGCTCAGGGCTCTGACCCTGACTTCGCCCTTAACCTTGATGTCCCTGAGGGGGGGCGCCTTGGTAAATGATCTTATCTCGTCCATCAACCAGGTGTTGGATCTTTCACCCCCACCTCCTCCTGCAGAGGAGCCTGCTTCTCAGCAGGAGAAACACCAATTTAGATTCCCCAAACGTACGCGCAATACGTTTTTTGATCACTCTAACTTCAGGGACGCTGTCCAGAAGCCCAGAGCGGTCCCGGACAAGCGCTTTGCTAAACGGCACACTGACACGCGTTATCCCTTTTCACCTGAAGTCGTTAAGGGCTGGGCACACTCCCCCAAGGTGGATCCTCCAGTCTCTAGATTGGCTGCTAGGTCAGTTGTGTCGGTTGCCGATGGCTCATCGCTGAAGGATGCCACTGACAGACAGAGCTCTTGGTGAAGTCTATTTATGAGGCCACGGGCGCGTCTTTCGCCCCGGCCTTTGCGGCCGTTTGGGCCCTCCAAGCAATCTCGGCTTGTCTGACTGAGATTAATGCTGTCACGCGGAATTCTGCTCCGCATGTTTCATCCTTGACCTCTCAGGCATCAGCATTTTCGTCCTACGCCATGAACGCTGTCCTGGACTCCACTAGCCGTATGGCTGTAGCATCCGCTAACTCCGTGGCAGTCCGCAGGGCCATGTGGCTGCGCGAATGGAAAGCAGACTGCTTCCAAAAGATTCTTAACTGGTTTGCCTTTTTCTGGCGACCGTTTATTTGGCGAACGGTTGGATGAGATTATTAAGGAATCCTCGGGAAAGGACTCCTCCTTACCCCAGTCCAAACCTAAGAGACCTCAGCAGAGAAAAATCCAGTCGAGGTTTCGGTCCTTTCGTCCCTCCGCCAAGCCCCAATCCTCTTCATCCAACCGGCCGGAGAAAGGCCGGAGGAACTCCTATGCGTGGCGGTCCAAGGCACGGCCCCCAAAAGGCCGCAGGAGGCGCTGCCTCCAAGACGGCCTCCTCATGACTCTCGGCCTCACCTAGCCACATCCTCGGTCGGTGGCAGGCTCTCCCGCTTTGGAGACGCCTGGTGGCCACACGTTCAAGACCGATGGGGGAGAGACATTGTCTCGTGGTTACAGGATAGAGTTCAGCTCTCGACCTATGGCTCGTTTCTTCAGAACCTCCCCACCCCCCGCACAGGCCGACGCACTTCTTCAGGCAGTGGACGCTCTAAAGAGCGAAGGAGTTGTGATTCCCGTTCCCATTCAGGAACGTGGTCGCGGATTTTGCTCCAACTTGTTCGTGGTGCCAAAAAAGGACTGGTCATTCCGTCCCGTTCTGGACCTCAAGCTGCTCAACAGACATGTGAGAACCAGACGGTTTCGGATGGAATCTCTCCGCTCGGTCATCGCCTCGATGTCACAAGGAGACTTCCTAGCATCGATCGACATCAAGGATGCTTATCTCCATGTGCCGATCGCACCCGAACATCAACGTTTCCTGCGTTTCGCCATCGGGGACGAACACCTCCAGTTCGTCGCATTGCCCTTCGGGCTGGCGACAGCCCCACGGGTTTTCACCAAAGTCATGGCATCAGTCGTGGCGGTCCTGCACTCTCAGGGCCACTCGGTGATCCCCTACTTGGACGATCTCCTAGTCAGAGCCCCTTCTCGGGTGGCGTGTCAACAAAGTCTTACCGTCACTCTGGCGACTCTCCAGCGGTTCGGGTGGATCATCAATTTCCCGAAATCCAAGTTGACGCCGTCCCAATCACTGACTTACCTCGGGATGGAGTTTCAGACCCAGCCAGCGTTAGTCAAGCTACCGCGGGACAAACAGCTTTCTCTGCAGGCGGGGGTGCAATCACTTCTTCGGAGTCAGTCACACCCCTTAAGGCGCCTCATGCACTTCCTGGGGAAGATGGTTGCAGCTATGGAAGCAGTGCCGTTCGCGCAATTCCATCTACGGCCACTCCAATGGGACAGTCTTCGCAAATGGGACAAGAGTTCGGCTTCCCTCGACAAGAATGTCTCTCTTTCCCTTGCAACCAAAACATCACTTCAGTGGTGGCTCCTACCCACATCTCTGTCTCGGGGAAAATCCTTCCTACCTCCAACCTGGGCCGTGGTCACCACGGACGCGAGTCTGTCAGGTTGGGGAGCGGTTTTTCTCCACCACAGGGCTCAAGGAACCTGGACTCCAATAGAATCGTCCCTTCAGATCAATATCCTGGAGATAAGGGCAGTATATCTAGCCCTATTGGCTTTCTATCGGTGGCTGGAGGGCAGGCAGATCCGAATCCAGTCGGACAACGCCACTGCCGTCGCCTACATCAACCACCAAGGCGGCACTCGCAGTCGTCAAGCCTTCCAGGAAGTCCAGCGGATTCTGCAATGGGTGGAAGTCACAGGCTCCACCATCTCCGCAGCTCACATCCCGGGCGTAGAAAACTGGGAAGCAGATTTTCTCAGTCGTCAGGGCATGGACGCGGGGGAATGGTCTCTTCACCCAGACGTGTTTCGAGAGATCTGTCGCCGCTGGGGAACGCCGGACGTCGATCTCATGGCGTCACGACACAACAACAAGGTCCCGGCCTTCATGGCACGGTCTCAGGATCACAGAGCCCTGGCAGCGGACGCTTTAGTACAGGATTGGTCGCAGTTTCGACTGCCTTATGTGTTTCCCCCTCTGGCGATGCTACCCAGGGTACTACGCAAGATCAGGTCCGACTGCCGTCGCGACATTCTCGTCGCTCCAGACTGGCCGAGGCGGTCGTGGTATCCGGATCTGTGGCATCTCACGGTGGGTCAACCGTGGGCACTTCCAGACCGCCCAGACCTGCTGTCACAAGGTCCGTTTTTCCATCTGAATTCTGTGGCCCTCAACCTGACTGTGTGGCCATTGAGTCCTGGCTCCTAGCGTCTTCAGGGTTGTCTCAGGATGTTATTGCCTCCATGAGAAAAGCCAGGAAGCCAACGTCCGCCAAGATCTATTACAGGTCTTGGCAAATCTTCTTATCCTGGTGCTCTGATAACTGCCTTCCTCCATGGCAGTTTGCCTTACCCACATTCCTTTCATTCCTACAATCTGGAATGGACAAGGGTTTGTCCCTAGGCTCTCTCAAGGGCCAAGTATCGGCGCTCTCCGTGTTTTTTCAAAAGCGTCTAGCCAGGCTTCCGCAGGTCTGTACGTTCCTGCAGGGGGTTTGCCACATGGTCCCACCTTACAAACGTCCGTTGGAACCTTGGGATCTTAACAGGGTTCTGACGGCTCTTCAAAAGCCGCCCTTTGAGCCGCTGCGGGAGGTCTCTCTCTCTCGTCTCTCTCAGAAGGTGGCCTTCCTGGTGACAGTCACATCACTTCGGAGAGTGTCTGAGCTTGCAGCGCTGTCATGCAAAGCTCCCTTCCTGGTTTTCCACCAGGATAAGGTGGTTCTGCGCCCTGTCCCGGAATTTCTCCCTAAGGTGGTATCCTCTTTTCATCTAAATCAGGATATCGCCTTGCCTTCCTTTTGCCCTAATCCAATTCACCAGTGTGAAAAGGATTTACACTCTTTGGATCTTGTGAGAGCACTCAGACTCTACGTGTCTCGCACGGCGCCTCTGCGCCGTTCAGACGCGCTCTTTGTCCTTGTCGCTGGCCAGCGTAAGGGCTCTCAGGCCTCAAAGTCAACCTTGGCTCGGTGGATCAAGGAACAGATTCTCGAGGCCTACCGTACTTCGGGGCTTCCGCTCCCTTCAGGGTTGAAAGCCCATTCTACCAGAGCCGTAGGTGCGTCCTGGTCATTGCGGCACCGGGCGACGGCTCAGCAGGTGTCAGGCAGCTACGTGGTCTAGTCTGCACACTTTCACGAAGCACTATCAAGTGCATACCTATGCTTCGGCAGACGCCAGTCTAGGTAGGCGAGTCCTCCAGGCGGCGGTTGCCCACCTGTAAGAGGGGGCCGTTTTCGGCTCTCTTTATTGAGGTATTGTTTTACCCACCCAGGGACTGCTCTTGGACGTCCCAATTGTCTGGGTCTCCCAATGGAGCGACAAAGAAAAAGGGAATTTTGTTTACTTACCGTAAATTCCTTTTCTTCTAGCTCCTATTGGGAGACCCAGCACCCGCCCCTGTGCCCTTCGGGCTGGTTGTTCTTTTGTGTACACATGTTGTTGATGTTGAATTGTTCTTTTGGTTCATGGTCTTCAGTTCTCCGAACATCCTTCGGATTGAATTTACCTAGACCAATTTATAAGTTTTCTCCTTCCTGCTTTTGCACCAAAACTGAGGAGCCCGTGGTCCACGGGAGGGTGTATAGGCAGAGGGGAGGGGTTACACTTTTTTAAAGTGTAATACTTTGTGTGGCCTCCAGAGGCAGAAGCTATACACCCAATTGTCTGGGTCTCCCAATAGGAGCTAGAAGAAAAGGAATTTACGGTAAGTAAACAAAATTCCCTTTTTTAACATTCTGTGGATATTCCATAAATTTAAGACATGGGACCACTGAGCCAAAATTATTAAAAGGCAAACTTATCAGTTAAAGGGAACCTGTCAACAGATTTGTTCCATATCAACTGCGGCCACCTCCAGCAAGCCCTTATATACAGTATTCTAGAATACTGTATAGAAGTGCCCAGGCCGATCTGTATAAGGCTATGTGCCCATGTAGCGTATTTTCATGCAGTTACGTTGCGTTCTGCACCGCAGCGTAACTGCATGCGTCCTGCGTCCCCAGCACAATCGATGAAGATTGTGCCTAATCCATGCCCATGTTGTGTATTAGGACGCAGCGCTTCGGCTGCTCAACAACATGTATACTAGCCTGGGAAATACTGGGAGAATAGTGTCTGGTCAAACAAGACCAAAATTGAGCATCCTGGTGTCAGGCTGTTTTTCAGCATAAGGCACTGGCAAACTTCGTATGATTAAAGGAAGGATGATTGGACAAATGTACCAAGACAGCAGATTTTTATCAAGAATGTCATCGTCTACAAGGATGTTCATGAATCCAGGGAGAATATTTCAGCAATACAATTATCCCAATATACAACTAAAACACTCTTATTGGCTTTCTAAAAAGAAAATAAAGCTGCTAGAATGGCCCAGCCAATCATTTTGACCCGAATCCAATAGAAAATTTATGGAAGAAAATGGTGCGTTCATAGAAGCCACTGGACTTTCAGGGTTTTAAAAGATCTACAGTGTATTAAATGCTTATTTTCCCCACTGTATGTATAGAAAATTGTTGATGTGTTCCATACATATTTCACCGTGTGTGTGTGTTGTATATTATAGTGTGCAACTGTTTTTTTCTCTTAGTCATATTATTCATCATGAACAGATACGCACCTCTTAACACTATTGGATGTGCTGCTAGTCTTTTCTTTTTTGCTAGATATAGAAAAGAGTGATGTCCTTTAGACAGGCTTTGCACTCCATCCCCCACCTTGCCCATTGGCGTCATGTATTTTTAACTTCCAGGGTTACTTGCTGATCTCATGTAGGTTTTTAAAGGGAACCTGTCAGGTCCAATATGCACCCAGAGCCACGAGCAGTTCTGGGTACATATTTCTAATCCCTGCCTAACTGTCCCTGTATACACTAGCATAGATTTATACACTAGAATAGATTTTTTTTTTTTTCTTATGCTAATGAGCGCGGTGACTAGCCCCAAGGGCGTTGTATCCCCCAGCTAGTTTAGCATGTTATTACACTAGCGTGCTGTTTTTTGTTTTTTTTTTTTTCTCTTAGGCTAGATTCACATTTCCGTTGTTTTGCATCAGTCACATGTGTTGCTTAATGCATGTGACTGATGCGTTGTGCAACGGATGACAAAGAACAGAATTCATTGTCGGACTCCGTTGTGTGCGGGGGCGGAGGACGAGGCGGCGGAGTTCGAGGTGGGTGGGGCCGTAGCGCTGAGGACGTCAGTGCCGCGGGGACTGCAGGGCTGGGGACAGGTGAGTGAGTGAGCGTGTGTGTGTACGTGCAGAGTGCGGGAGGGGGCGGAGCCGAGCGGGGAAGTGTCAGCCTCCCTGCACACGTATCCAGGGTAAATATCGGGTAACTAAAAGCAAAGCACTTTTCTTGGTTACCCGATATTTATACTGGTTACCAGCGTACACCGCTTAGCGCTGGCTCCCTGCACACGTAACCAGTGTAAATATCAGGTAACTAACCAAAGCGCATTGCTTGGTAACCTGATGTGTATCCTGGTTACGGGTGCAGGGAGCCAGAGAGCATGCGCAGAGAAATCCTACGGATTGCGCTGCTCCAAAAAATCGTTACAGGCTGCGTTCCTTCCGCCCCTCGGTCAGTCGTTCCACGACTGATCAGTCGGGCGGAGGGTGCAACGCAGCATCATCAGAGGGTGCAATCCGCCGCTTATACAAGTGTATGGGAACAACGGAATCCGCTAAACGGATTCCGTTGTTTACCAGAGCAGTGGATTGTGACTGATACAATTTAATGGGAGTGTGAACCTAGCCTTAGGCTAGGTTCACATTTCCGTTGTTTTAAATCCGTCAGGTCCGTCAGTAACGGATCAGTCGTTTTTTTTTTATGTCAAATGACGCAACGGATGTTTTTCACAGGAATGCTGTGAAAAAAATTGATCCGTCGCATCCGTTACATCCGCTGTGCGTCCGTTTTTTGACAGATCAGTCATGATCCGTTTGTGTTTGCGACAGCCCAGTGGGTGTGCCAAACATGCTGGGCATGCTCAGTAGAACATGGTGGAATCAAGCGCTGGATTCCGTCGTAAGACGGATTACGACGCAATCCAGCACCATAGACAAACCTTACAAGCTTGACTGATTGCGATGGATTCCTGCGCGGGGTGTTAATTTTGACGGCCCGAAAAACGTTACACTCTGCGTTGTTTCCGCCCGGCGGTCAGTCCAAAAACGACTGACCGCGGCGCAGAGGATGCAACGCAAGGTAATCAGCCACTAATACAAGTCTATGGGACACAACGGAATCCGCTAAACGGATTGTGTTGTTTACCATAACCGCGGATTGTGACTGATACAATTTTTAACAGAAATGTGAACCTAGCCTTAGTCGTATTATTCATCATGAACAGATATGCACCTGTTCGCACTATTGGATGCGCTGTCAGTCTTTTCTTATTTTGAGATAGATCTAGATATATTCATATATTTATATAATATTCTACTACACCCGTGTGTGTGTGTGTGTGTGTGTGTGTGTGTGTGTGTGTGTGTGTGTGTGTGTGTGTGTGTGTGTGTAAAATGTGTGTGGGGTTTTTGGGTCTGAAGTGCTCTGATCATTAAATAGTTATTAAAATTTAAAAAAGGGGGAAAAACTATGGAAACAAGCTTATCCAAAATTAAACTATATAATGCCTTAAAAATACTTAAAATATTTGGTGTTTTATCTTTGTTTTGTTTTTTTTATTTTTTTCCATTCATCAGTTATGCAGTACTGACTTTTGTTAAGTCAGAAGAAGCTGAAGCTGCCATAATAGAAATGGATGGAAAGATGTTCTATGGAAAAAAAATAAAAGTTCGTGCCATCAAGACACCCAATTACAATCTTTCACTTGCTTTTCAAAAAATAAAATCTGTACCTAAAGATATCCCTCAAGATGGAAAATGTAGATTTGAGATGTTTGAGCCCAAGGAAGGCTCGGGATCACAGCCAGCGAAGAGCGACTCGACCCAGCGTGATCACACCGCTGATCAGACCCATGCTGCACCGGTTGTCGACAGTTTGACAAATGCAAGTGTAAATATGCCAAATAATAATGATTGTCCTCCCGTGAATACAAACCTAGGACTTCCACCTGCCCCACCTCCCAATACATTTGGCGTTTATAACTGTATGACTCCCAATCACCAGTGGATGTTTCAGACACCTCATTCAAACATGATATCCTTGAACAGCATGCCGAATTTTTTGCATGTTCCTTTATCTTACCCTTTATTTACATTGCCGAACTATCCTGGTTTTTTTCCGACAGTGACACATTCTCCTAACTTTGGTATTAACATGAAACCTAATGTAAATAATCAGTTTGGTAAAGGTCATGTCAGTCGTGTAAATGGAAAGCCAGGGAAGCCCCCTCATGGCACAGATGGACAGAGTAATGCTGCAATTGCACAGTCTATTGTGCCCAACCAGGTTCAATTACCTACAGACAAAGCTGAGCTATTAAAAACAGAAACGGGTGTAAAGTTTATGGAAGATAAACCTGCTACAGTGAAATCTGTCAGTGAACGGGTATCGTTTACTATATCCAGCAGTAAAAAACTTCATCGTTCACAAACTGCGTCTCAAGAAAATTCACTGACCATGTTAGTGCCAGAAATCACAGCAGGCGCTCGTGATGTAGAAACTCCAGTCATTGGCTGTTTGTCCTCTGTTGATGAGCAGAATAATCTATCTGGACCACCTAAAAACAAATCTGCAGCTCCTTTAAGATTGCCAACATCTGTTCCACCCAGCGTCACAATACCTGAAGACAATAAGCCATCAGTAAATCCCAATTTCAACTCTGAAGTGTTGATATATTCTGAAAAACAGGCTGGCATAAGCTCAAGTGTCCCATCACTGGAAAGAGATTCTCTTCCAGGTGGAGAAAAGGTAAGACTCTGGATCACTTTAGTATGAAAACATCTGTTGCATATTCAAAATGAGTGGCCACTACTAGGACAACCCCGGAATCCCTGTATTTTCCCCCTTAGATAGAAGCTGGAAAGAAATAAAGCGGGTCTTTATCCAATTATAACAAATAAAAGCTGGGTCTAAGAAAGACTCTTCTAGTGTGGTTGTGAAAGTCACAACCACTATCGTAGCATAAACATCTGCTGCAGAGACCCACCCGACATATAATCAATAGTGAAGAGAAAAGGGTTAAAAACTCCGCTGATTGGGCACAGGTATTGTGTGACATAATGTCACATGATCCCCGGGAGATGCAATGACTGTAGGTCAGCATATGTGTTATTATCTATATATATAATTGCCTTATTCTGTCTGTCTGTCTTGCTCCAAAATTGTGTCCTTACGGTGACACAAAGCTGATTGGCCGCTGGGCTCGCCATGGCCCCGCCCCCCGCATGGATTGGCCGCTTGCCTCACCTCAGCTCCGCCCCCCCACGGATTGGTCGCTCGGCCTGGCCCCGCCCTCCGCATGGATTGGCCGCTTGCCCCGGCCCTCCGCACGCATCGCCAGACATAACCTTGCGCTGCTGGGATCGTGACGGAGCCGGTGTACGCTGGTGACCATTATACACATCGGGTAACTAAGGTCCCTTAGTTACCCGATGTGTATCATAGTTACCAGTGTACACCGGCTCCGTCACGATCCCAGCAGCGCCAGACATACCCTTGCGATGCTGGGATCGTGACGGAGCCGGTGAACGCTGGTAACCATTATACATATCGGGTAACTAAGGTCCCTTAGTTACCCGATGTGTATCATAGTTACCAGCGTACACCGGCTCCCGGTACACATGTGCAGGGAGCCGGCATTATACTCCTCTCCCCCCAGGACTACTCCTCCTATTATAGTCCTCCTATTATACGCCTCTCTGAGTATAATAGGAGAACTATTATAGCATGGGGGATGTAGCACGATGGGGTGCGCAGCATGGGGGATGTAGGATGATGGGGGGTGCGCAGCATGGGGGATGTAGCACAATGGGGAGTGCGCAGCATGGGGGATGGAGCACGATGGGGGTGCGCAGCATGGGGGATGGAGCACGATGGGGGATGTAGCACGATGGGGAGTGCGCAGCATGGGGGATGGAGCACGATGGGGGGTGCGCAGCATGGGGGATGGAGCACGATGGGGGGTGCGCAGCATTGGGGATGGAGCACGATGGGGGGTGCGCAGCATGGGGGATGGAGCACGATGGGGAGTGCGTAGCATGGAGGATGGAGCACGATGGGGAGTGCGCAGCATGGGGGATGGAGCACAATGGGGGGTGCGCAGCATCGGGGATGGAGCACGATGGGGAATGCGCAGCATCGGGGATGGAGCACGATGGGGGGTGCGCAGCATTGGGGATGGAGCACGATGGGGGGTGCGCAGCATGGGGGATGGGGCACGATGGGGGGTGCGCAGCATGGGGGATGGAGCACGATGGGAGGTGCGCAGCATGGGGGGTGGAGCACGATGGGAGGTGCACACCTCCCCCAACACACAACACACCACACACACACTGGGAACCACAAACACCGCCCTACACAGACACCCACACACAGACAACGCCGCACACACACAACACACAAACACCGCGGCATACATAAATATACGCACATTCCGCACAACACACACATTGCACAAAACATACCTCCCCCCAAAACACACCACACACACCCACCCACACAAACCGCGCAACACACACAAACACAACACTACAGACACACAGCGCTCCACAAACAACGCAACACACATACAACACCGCTCTCACCCCCCGCCACACCCAGAACATGTACAGCGCCCTACACAAACACTTGGTAACTGCACACAACATCTATATAATAAATAAATATATATAAATATATATATATATATATATATATATATATATATATATATATATATATATATATATATATATATATATATATTATATACAAAAATCATACATGATCTACACAATACGCAAATTCTAGAATACCCGATGCGTAGAATCGGGCCACCTTCTAGTCTTAAAATAACACCCTAGTGATGAGATCTAGAGATGAGATTAAAATGATGATCATTTAATTTGACGTGTTTCAGAGCCATCTAGGTTCCTTCCTCAGGAGAATAATCATAAACCCTTGATTTTGATTTATCCTGAGGAAGGAGCCTAGATGGCTCTGAAACGCGTCAACAATTAAATCATCATTTTATTGATCTCATCTCTAATTTAATCTAATCACGATCGCAGTGCGCACTTTTGAACCCTATTCTCTTCACTATTGATTGTGTTTCCCCCTTGTAAGATAACTTATACTGACCGACCGCGCCATTTCAGCCATGTTGCCTGTGCATCTCCCGGGGATTGTATGACATTGTCACGCAATCCCTGCAGCCAATCAGCGGCTGCTTTACTCTCCCAGCCTTTTGGACATATCTCTTACATTCGAAGGAAGTGATAGAGCATCAGATATGTAATTTGTCCGGAAACTGGAAGTGTGAAGCAACCTATTCAGACAACCAATGTCATACCTCAATATATGATATTTTAAGATGATATGTGATTGTCCTAAGGAAGGAGATGGTTCTGAGAAAATTGTAGATACAAATCACTATTGACCTGCTCCTGGATTTTTCTCGGACTGCGGCAGCATGGCAATTATACCCATTCTTCTTCTTCTTCTGGTGTTCGCTGTTACATGGGGGGTGCTGCAGCCATCGTTTTGGTCATTTCCGGTTGGTTGTGACTTAACACAACCTGCTAAGGTGAGCATTTCCAACATTTTTTTTTAATCCTCTGTCACGGATAAAACCCCAGATTGCGCTTTTTTTTTTTTTTTTTTTTCTTCCCTCCAGCTCATTGCATATCACAGTGCCCGGGAGAGGCAGCGTTGCGACCCCTGGTGAAAGTTGTATTATTTTACAAGGGGGAAACTGATTCAGAAGGGATTTCCTAATAGTAGACCACCCTTTTAACTGTTTACTACCATAGTTAAATCCTTCCTTCCCCATCTAGTGGCTTGAGAGCGCTGCAATAACCAGCTCCAGCTGACTATGATGTGAACCCACACAGGTAGCTGATTTAGGTGGCAGGAGAGTAAATCGTTCAGGCAGGCTACTGTACAGGAGCACAACGTGGCTGTCGACTTTTGTAGGCTCAATGGAACCAGCCAGTCTCCCACACTGGTATTTGCCAGGCCTCAAACTGCGCAACGTCTGCAATCCGATGAGGTCAGATACATTGAGTGCACAGAGGCATAATGGGTATTCTAAATTTGGATTAGCTTGATGATAACTTGAGGGCAGGCTAGTTAGAGGCACACAGGAGAGGGGTCTATGTGAAGCTGGATGCATAAAGGGGAAGGAGGAGGTGAAAATGACAATTTCTAAAAAGAAACCTAATTGGATTTGGTCTTTTATATTAACAAGTTTTCATTTACTGGACTTTATTAAAAAAAAATAATTCTGAAAATAAGTTGACCCCCAATGTGTATTGAAAGGGGAGGCGTGAGCTGCTAGATGCGTTGCTCTGCTGCTGCTTCTAGTCAGTGTCCTGCCACCTCACCCCGGATTCACAGCAACACTGCTGAGTAATGTTTCTCATTCGGTTTCTGAATGAGGGAGAGGGATATCAAGAGTAAGATAAACGTTTCTGTGTGCCGTGCATGGGAGACACAGCAGTTATCCTCCCCCACCCAGGAGCCGAGCTCAGGGAAAACTGACAACGGGAGCTTTGAAAGGGGCAAAAACTAGAGGCAGAATATATGGTCAGATATAGTGTTATTCCGCATTCACGTTTCTCCTCGTATGACTTAATCTAGCATCTGGGGTAAATTTTCAGAATATCTGTAGCTGCTTTTACTCACATCACTTTATTTGGTGTATAGTTTTCGTTTTATGTCCGTTATTGAGCTATTTTATATATTCTTATCTATAGAACTGGGGTGTTTACCCAAAAATTGACTCCTTATCTGAGCTACCGATCGTCATCATTGCTAACCAGCTCAACTTATCCCAGTTCAAAAAAGTTATAAACAGACTTTCAGCTCTGCATAAAGATGCTACAAGGTGAGTAATCAATACTTGGTTGATATTGTTAGCTTTCAGTTTTTCATGGTTTTTTTCTTTTTTTCCCCTCTTTCTCTTGTTTTTACTTTTAGAGAGAAGATTGTTAAGACCTTAGACAAAATAAGGTGCAACAGAGGAGGAACATTCGGTGGCTTGACCATTCCAGAAATTATATTTGCAGTATCTGCTGAATTATCAGTAAATATTCCTGTAGCATGAAAATGTTGCATAGTAGGTATTGTCTGTCTGTTTTTTTTTTTTTTTTTCCATTGGTGCATGTTCATTTTTAATATTATTGGATATTTATGTTCTTTCAGGTAACTTGAATTTCTACATGTAAGATGAACAGGAGGGATAACATAAGGTTTATCCTGGACCGAAAAATGACATGGCTTTAAAGTGGATATGTCACAAAATTTTCACAATACAAATAGCATGCATGATTAAATAGTTTTCTCAGATCTGATGAAGCTGGTGTTTTTTAGAAAGCCATATCAGAAGGGCTCACGTTCAGACAAACATTAGTACGCTGAATAGCTGTCAGTCAGGTTAGGTGACCGCAAATTGAATTTACAATTTCAAAAAAGGAATTTAGAGCAGTCATTCTTGCATTGAAAATAAGACAATCAAAATTATTAATAAATCAATGACAGGACCCTTCCAAAATATGAGATACAAAAGATATGAATGTGCAGCACCCAGAAATCGCGGCACTCCACTTTTACCTATTTAGGTGAAGGGATCATACCTGTCATACTCCACACAAGTGTCGTATCTTCAATGTCTTCTTAGTTCCTTCTGTGCCTGATATTTCCATTATCCACTTATGCGAGCCTTTAATCTATAGTGCTCCCTTTGGGATACAGCCATCTTTTATTTTTTGGGGTTTTTTTTTTTATAGTGTATATATAAATATCCAAAAATAAGTGTATGGCTATGTGCACACAATGCATTTTTGCTTGCAGATTTGTCACAAAACTGCAAGGAAATCCTGATTCCAGCAAAGTCAGTGAGAATCCTGAAATGTAGTGCACGTGTTCAGGAGTTTGTCCATGCAGATCTGGTGCAGAAAATGATTTGCAGCATGCAAATTCGTTCTGCGTTTATGCCGATGCGTTTTTCCTGCCATGAGATCTGGAAATGGTGCAGAAATTTCTGCAATGTGGGCACATAGCCTAAGGATCAATATAAAAAGTGTTTGTACTCCACTCAACAGTGCTTAATAGTATATACAACGTTAAGTTTTTAAAGGTTTGGCAATACAGTGGAACCTCTGTTTACGAGTAAATTGGTGTGTGAGCAAAGCTTGCTGTAAATTTGTAACTCAGTTTACAAGCAAGATTTGCTGTACGAACAAATACTCACCGCACACACTTCGGTTCCGTACTTTCACCGCGCTCTGACCCGCTCTTGCAGTCCAAACAAACGCGCACACATATGCTCACCTTACCTTCTGTTCCATCGCCGGCCTCATGGTTCTTGTAGTTCACCGGTACAGGATCTGTATCGGGTAACCATCGCGACGATGGAGTAACTTCCGCTGTCAGCCACTGGTCAGCGCGCTGCCTTTGAGAAATCAGGCAAGCGGCTCCTGCCTTTGACGTCAGCACGCTGGCAGTGGAAGCTCCTGCATCGGTCGCGATGGTTACCCGATTCACATCCTGTATCGGTGAACTACAAGAACCAGGAGGCAGGCGAGACGAGTAACTTGGTTAACAAGCACACTCAAAGCACGGATTGTTCTCATAAACCAAGGTTCCACTGTACTTGAAATGTTTTTGTGTTTTTGTTTTTTTTAATACCTTTCTTTTCAGCTTTGGTTGTGAGACAATGGTTTATAATGAAGTTGAGAACCAGTTCATAGCTTCGTTAAAGTTGTTTTCAACGATGGTTTTACTGGGTGGGATAATGGGGGATAGAATTAAGGTGTTGAGTTGGAATATTAGAGGGTTATCATATAGGTCTAGGAGAGCGGCAATAATTAAATATGTTCAAGACCAGAACCCGTCAGTAATATGTCTACTAGAAACGCATCTCACAAAGGAGACAACACATGTTTTAAATAGGAGATGGGTGCAGAAGGCCTATCATTCCACCTTTTCCAACTATGCAAGGGGTGTATCACTGCTGATCCATAACTCTGTGCAATATGAAGAGATAGAAGTGTATGTGGATAAAGAGGGACAGTGTGTGGCCGTCAAGTGTAAAATATTTGGCAGACTCGTGTATAGCTGCAATATATATACCACCTCCATATAAGTGCACCAAACTAAGGGAGATAAGGGAGTTCTCTGAGAAGGGGGGAGTAATCCCTTTTTTACTGGTGGGGGACTTCAATAACGTGATAGACCTGTACTGGGATAGGAGTAGTAGACCTCCAGGTATTCAGGATAGTTGTATGACTTCGTTTGGCACTCTTATTGGGGAACTTGGAATGGTGGATGCCTGGCGAGTGAGGAATGGGAGGGTATCCTGCTTCTCTTGTTATTCGGCTTCGCATAACACTCTGTCCCGCATTGACATGGCTCTAGCTAGTGATCTGATGGATTTAATGATAGGCGACGTGCAATATCTGACAAGAGTGATTTCAGATCATAGCCCAATTCTAGTGTCCATACGACGGGGGACCCTGACAGGGGGAAGGAGGGGAGAGTGGAAGCTTCATCCAGCATGGATCCGTCATATTAATATGGGGAATATAGAACGGGATCTTGGGGATTTCTTTATCCACAACGAGGGTAGCACTGGTCCCATGATGGTATGGGATGCGATGAAGGCATACCTCAGGGGGCTCCTGTTCAGGGATATCTGTAAACGTAAAACACAGACGAGGCAGGATGAGAAAGATAGCCTGGAGGCCTTAGATAAGGCAGAGCTGGAAGCAATTCGGAGTAATACTACGGACGCGAAGCAAAATCTTAGGCAGGCGCATGAACAGGTTAATAAGATGCTTTTGGAGAAGGCGGTAAGGAAGCAGGCGTTCCAAAAATTGCATTTTTATGAGGAGGGGGAAAAAGTTGGTCATCTATTATCGGTCATAGCTGCAGCTCAAAGGAGTAGTTCATTTGTGCATGGTATGGACACGGTGGAGGGGACACAGGTCACTGAGGTTGAAGAGATCCTTGGGGTCTTTAAAGATTTCTATCGCACGCTATATTCTTCTAGCGGAGAGATGAGGGTGGAAGAGGTGGACTCATTTCTTGAGCGAGGTGAGCTTCCTGTGGTGGATAGAGATAAACTGGAGTCACCTATTACTATTGATGAACTAGAGGGCGCTCTGCATGGCATGAGCAATGACAAGGCACCGGGAGCAGACGGGCTACCAGTTGAAATTTATAAACAGTTAGACGAAATCCTATTACCCAAACTATTGAAAGTCTTTGAGGTGGCAGAGGGGGAAGGTGTATTGCCTGAATCTATGAGAGAAGCAATAATAATAGTAATTCCTAAGGAGGATAAAAATCCGAGGCTTCCAGACTCATATAGACCCATCTCGTTATTAACAGCGGACGTGAAGCTTCTGGCTAAGGTGTTGTCAAACCGGCTGACTGGAGTTATATCTAACCTAATACATATGGACCAATCAGGGTTCATGGCCAATAGGTCGACAGCTGCTAATATCAGGAGATTAGATCTTAATCTACAGTTGCCACCTGACAACCCTGGCCGGAGGGTGATCGCTTCGCTAGATGCCCAGAAAGCGTTCGATAGTGTTGAGTGGGGGTATCTGTGGAAAGTGTTGCAGCATATGGGTTTTGGCCCACGGTTTGTAAAGTGGGTGCAGCTGTTGTATAATAGGCCTATTCCTAAAGTTAGAGTTAACGGTATGACCTCCTCAGCGTTTGAGTTGCACCGGGGAACGAGACAGGGCTGCCCACTATCGCCGCTCCTATTTGCTATTGCAATAGAGCCTCTGGCGGCGGCCATTAGGAAATCAAAGGAGATCCATGGATTTAAGTATGGGCATCTAGAGGAGAAAATAGCTCTTTATGCTGACGATTTATTACTTTTCTTGGGGGATTCGTCAGCCTCATTGGATCATGCCATGCAGATAATAGAGAAATTTGGAGAAGTTTCGGGACTGACCATTAATTGGTCTAAATCGAGCCTCTTTAAAGTGGATGGGGAAGTAGCCTGGACAAATGAGGATACTGGGGCTAACAAATTGAAGAATGTGGATGAATTTAAATATCTAGGTATCCAGATATCTCTACCAGTAGAAAAATACATACAGGTGAACTTATGGCCGCTCCTTAAAAAATTGAGAGCCAAAGTGGATGCCTGGAACAAGCTACATTTGTCAGTTGTTGGAAGGGTTAATTTACTAAAGATGGTAGTAATGCCTAAACTCCTATACATACTGCACAATGCCCCTGTTTGTATTTCAAAAAAAAGATTTAAAGGGATAAACTTGCTGTTTAGGGACCTGGTGTGGGGTAAAAAGCAGCCTAGGGTGCGATTAGAGACTTTACAAAGGCCGAAGGATGAGGGGGGTCTAGCAATCCCAAATCCGGAATTGTATTATATAGCGGCGCAATGTCAACACCTCAGGGGTTGGTCTGATCGAGAGAAAGATGGGGGCATTAAAGAAGTGCTGGAATACATAGTGGGTAGAAGTCCATTGGTAATGGGACTAGAGGATGGTGCGGTGGGGCTCCTGGGTAGAACATCTCCTACAATGGCACTTATAAATAAGACCTGGGATAGGCTGAAAAGGGTGAGAGGGGTGACCCGGTTAACTAAGTTTACACCTATCTGGGATAACAGTAATCTCCCGGAGATTCAGAAAATGGGGAATATTGAGGAGTGGAGACGTAAGGGTGTAATATACATGCATCAGATATTGGACGGAGGAATTCTGAAATCGTTCCCACAGTTACAGAGTGAGTTTCAGTTACCGGCGTCCGGCTGGCTCCACTACAGTCAATTAAAACATGCGATTGCAGCCCAAGCGGCTAAACAAAGTGTGGCCATACAGACTGACCTGGTACTGGAGTATGTGTGTAAGGGCGGAGGAAGCACTAAAGGGATCATTTCTGGCACGTATAAAGATATACTACATACCTTTCTTTTAGACTACCCAATTAAAGCTAAATCTAAATGGTAGGAGGAAGTTGGGCCGATAACGGAGGAGGTGTGGGAGAGTATCTTAGAGTATGTCCCTAAACTTTCCATGAGCGAACCGGCCAGACTGTCTCACCTATACGTGATTCACCGGGTATATAGGTCTCCTTTACGGATGTTTAAAATGGGGTTGAAAAGGAATTCGGAGTGTCCAAGGTGTCAGGGACCTGACGCAGGTATTTTTCATATGATGTGGTCTTGTCCGAGACTGGTCTCCTTTTGGACTAAGGTTATCCACAAGATAGGAAGAACATATGGGTGTGTCCTCCCCAGGGAACCAGTGATATGCCTATTGGGATATGTTGAGGAGCTTGGGGTGGAAAATACTATGAAAATTGCCATTGCTAGGCTGCTGTATGCGGCAAGAAAGGTAATCGCCAGGTCCTGGATTAAAAAAGACCCCCCGACCAGGGGAGAGTACATTAAAAGGGTGAAATGTATTCTTCAGCTGGAACAGGGAGTGTATGAAAGAAGGGGGAATGTTAAAATGTTTGAGAAGCTATGGTCTCCTTGGCTGCAATGCGAATAAGACGAGTGATGGACCAGTAAACTGGTCTGGGACCGGGATGGCCGTCTGAGTCCTCTGATGTGTGTGTTTTGTTCTATTTGTGTTACTAGTTGTTCCTCCTGCACAATGGGATGGTTCTATAATGCAGTTGGAGGGTATTATAAGTGTGTACTATATGGGATGTAGTATAGGGGAGAAGTGTTGCTGCCGGGGTGGGGGAGGGGGGCGGGAGGGGGAGTTAAAGGGGTACTAGATGTGATAATCTTAATTTGGATGCCGATTTGTTATTCTGTTGTATGTACTCTGTTTTAATAAAAAAAGTATTTGATTTAAAAAAAAAAAAAAAAGTTGTTTTCAACTACTAGGACACCCCTTTCTCATTCCCCATGCTTGCTGCCATTAAAATAAATAAGCTTATACACCCTTTCAGTGCCAGCACCATTTTACCTGTGTGCACTCACTCTCCCGGGGCCCATGTGAAGCTGTTACGTCACATGATCCCTGCACCCAATCACTGTGGCTTCCCTCTCCCATGAGTAATCACACATATGAGTAATCAACAGGAAGTGAGAGCTGCGGCTGCCGCTCACTTCCTGTTGATGGTTCCTACCTCCGAAGGTGAGGAAAGGGAAGCCAACAGTGATTGGGCGCAGGGCTCACATGACGTAACAACTTCACAAGAGTCCTGGGAGAGCGAGCGCTGGACTGGCACTGGAGGCAAGTGTAAGGTTTTTGTTTTTGTTTTGGCTTTTTTTGTTGTTTTTTTTTTTTTCTCTACTGCAGTGTTGAACATGTTTGTTTTTTTCCATCAGGTCTCTTTATAGTCTTCCACATAATACTTCTGCAGTACAAGGAAAAAAGCTGGAAGACAACTGGAGATGACTGCAGTGTCAGAGAAAAGCTTTGGACAGTTTTGTTTTTTTTTTTTCTAGAACATTGTTATACCTTCAACCTAGTTTTACAATTCAATTCAGTGTTAAAGGCCAGAATAAGTAGGTTTTTGTGTTCTGCTAGTTTTACTTAAATTTGCATATGTTTCCTTTTGTGTTAAAATAAAATGTTAGCATAGAAAGAAATATTTGACTTGAATAATTTTTTTTTTTTTGTTTTGGTTTTTTTTTGGGTTTTTTTTTTTGTCAATTGATGCTCTGGACAGAAGTTGAAAATGTATCGTTATTCCAGAGTGTGAGCATTCTCCTTCACTATGAACAGTGATAATTGCTGATCAAGATTCAGTTCCCAAGTTCTGTTGTCAGGGAACGACTCGCTGTCATTTTTGCACCATACCAGCTTTTTTTTTTCTTTTTTTCAGCACTGGAGTTGTACTTAAATCTAAGTCCCCTGCTCCCAGTCTTATACTCACCCTCCAGCGTCTTCATCCATTACTGTCGCTGCTTCGATCCCACGTCACCATCTAGTGCCCATAACTTATGGCTGTCCGGAAGTCCTTTATGTCACAAGCGCTCAATGAAAGTCTATGAGGGCCAGAACAAGTGTCTCATAGACTTACATTGAATTGTGGCCTCCAGCGTTCTCCATAAAACACTGCCAGCAGGTCACAAAGTGCCAAAGACTGACCGGAGCGACACTGGATAAAGAAATTGTAGGGTAAATATAAGAATAGGCGCAGGAGACTTAGATTTAGAACCCCACTCCAACCTCATCTATATTGAGGGCTAAGAAATCATTCTGGAAATGTTTTTAGCAAATGATTAAAATGTTAATATTTTGCTGTTCAAATACTATTAAGATCTGTGGAAAGCTCCTGGTGCATAGGCTGAACGTATCCATCGGCCTGATGTATGCTAAAAGTTATATAGAGAATGTGCAGAAAGCATCCTATGTCTGCCTGCCTAGATTTCACAAATGCTTGCCAAATCCTAATTACCAGGGGAGCAAGTTATGTATTTTCCAGAGCAGAGGACAGCTACAAAGTATGTCCCTGGAGGACCCAACACATCCATGGGCATGGAGAACCCATTGATTCAGTAGAAGTAGAGTCCTGCTTCTTTTCCCCTGTGCCCGTGCTGGTGCTGCCTCGCACTGGAGGTCCTGGGAGAAGGATATTCTGTATCAGAGGACCCTTCTAACAAAAAGGGATTGTCTAAAGCTAACAGTTTACTAGTTCAGTGCCCTTGCTTGTTACAATATGAATAGTCAATGCAGATATGGTAATGATGCATCACTTTCATGTGTTGAGCCAGGCAGCCCTGGGTATTTAAATATAACATAATATACCTATTTCTGTCTCAATTTAAGTAAAACCATAGCTATACAAATAATATATTAGGTTTTCACTCATTAATTTTCCATGAGGCTGCTAAAGATAGCCGAGCAGCGAGGGTCTCGGCAGTCAGACCCCCAGAGATCCGAGAGTTTATCAACGATCTCCAGGATATCTCATTCTTATCAGAGTATCTATACAGCCATAAAGTAATCAGGAAACCTAACATCTTACTGGAATACCACTTTAATCCTATGTTCACACTGCTGCTACCATGGTTTCCATTTTTAAGGGATTTCATTCACTTGGAAGGTGATCCATCAGAGTTCACCTTACTTTGTTTTGTTATGTAGCATAGGGAAGCAAAATACCCAGATTCCTGACCAAATAGAAGCCGTGACTCCAGTCTGAACAGATCCTTACTAAAAGATGGCATTTCACTTTGATCTTTTCGTTCCTTTTATTTTCCCTTAGAAGGCAAATATGTATTTTTTGTATTATACTTTTATGTTGCTTTATATGTTCTGTAGCCTGAGATGCTACATGTTTGCCATTAGTGTCTAATTGTGTTGTAATAAAGTGACTGCAGAAAAATCTTTCTTTTGCTTGTTTTTTTTTTGTTAATTGCAAGGGCTAAATTTAAACGAATACAGATGTCAAGTGTAATTTACATTTCTAAGTATACAGTTGGTTGCAAAATCGCCTAATGTAAAACAAAGTACTTGTCCTTCTGAAATCAGATTTATGCACATCGGCTGTTTTTTGAGAATTGTACATCCTCCCCAATTTCTGGTTAAACCCCCAAAAGCATTTAATTATGTTGTGAGTAGTGGCACTTTACCCGGCTCATCCCGATTTCCCCTGGAGCGGTGTCAGTGTAATATACGGGGTGAATGACAGCTGTGATTTGTCAAAAAATCAGAGCTGCCACAAAGCTCTGTATTATTAGTAATGGGTACATGCTACATCCCCTCCCCCCATTATTAATTGTGTAAGTAAAAAGAAATAAACACAAAGAGAAGTCCTTTAGTTAAAAAAAAACAAAACATCTCCAACATAATCCATACCACAACGTCCCACATCTGTCCCGGCCTTGCTACATCCTGAGGTCTCAGTGCTCGGTCACTTTAGAAAACGTGACTGATCACTGCTGCATGCGGGAGATACTGACTAAGCCACAGCTGTGAGAGTGGTGACGACGTCAGTGAGTTCGCCTGAGTTCACAGCCGGCTGTTTCCATGGTACCCCTGTTAAGCCCTGTACCTGTGAACTCACCTAAGGGGAACTCAATGCTGGATTACCGGCTTAGGCTATGTCGCACATTGAGTATTTGGTTATAGAAAATATGCATGTCCTGGCAGGAAAAAAATGGCACCAAAATACAATGTGGTTTTGATGCGTTTCTGCTAGGAGATGCAGATTAGTACAGATTTGGTTGCAGAAATTTATGTCTCCTAGCTGAAAAACACGATGCAGTTTTGACCCGTTTTTGTTTTTGTTTTTTTTTTTTTTGTCCCCAGAAAAGGCAGATTTGGTGCAGAAATTTCTGCAATCAAAGACTCCGTGTGCACACCTAGCCGAAGCTGGTAATTCAGCAATGAGTTCACCTGAAGTCACAGCTGGGGTTACGTGGGAACTGCCAGCTGTGACCTCAGGTGAACTTACTGAAGTCACCGCTCACATAGCTGCTGCTCCATCAGTGTGTCTTGCAGGCTGCAGTGATTGGCTGCTTTTTCTAATGTGACTGTGCACTGCGACCTCAGATGTAGCAGAGCTGGGGTTGTCATGCGACAGTGTCTGTGCATTACATCAGACCTGCAGGGGTGTTTTCGGGGTTAATAAATTTAAAGTATGTGGGGTTTTTTAATCTGATTCTTTTTTTCTCATACGATTAGTAATGAGGGGGGAGATTTTTTTTTTCTTCTTTTTATAAATACGCATGGGGTTCCACGGACTTTGTTACACAGCCGAGATAACGCACACAGTTGGGGGCTGCAGCCTCCAGCTGTCTGCTTTATCTGTGCTGGGCATTAAAATACGGTGAACCCTATGCCACTTTTTTTTGTTATTTATTTTACACTATTTATTTTTACACTCTGACTGCAACCAATCGCAGATGCTGTCGCATAGGGTGGGCATGGGAAGTATGGAATAAGCTTGAATGAGCGGACCTGGAAGCATTGAGACAGCCGCCTGGAAGCTCTAAGTGTAATTTCTGCTTTAATCCCCATTTTGCTTTACTTTGCAACCCCCTAACCCTTACTACCACCATTTCATAACACTTAAGTTGAGGTACCTTTTAGACTTATATCTTATATGGGGTTCGGCATCTGGGGTCAAGTTCGTTTGTCCAAACATCTGTGGGTTCGGCCATCTGTAGCCGTGAGATCGCCTGAACGGTTTAGGCATTTTTTTGGTCTCTCCACTGTTTCCATTTACCATCACATAAGTTACACACATCATTTGGCCCTCATTAATCCAATGGTTCAGTAATGTACATTTGGATTGTGTATTTTATTTTTTTTTTTTACTCGGTTATTCTATCCAGTGACATCCAGTAAAATAAAGGTCTACAACACTGTACACATTTTTTAGGGGGTTGATAGGCGCTACTGTATAATATTATCATGAGTAAAGCTTCATATAAGAATTAGGCATACATCTAAAGTAATATACCAGATGATTTTATGTAAAAAAAAAAAATATATGTATATTTCTAAAAGACCCAAGGCCCATTTATTTTTCGTGCACATGGTTCAATATTTGTAACAACTCCGAAAACCACCATTTTGCCTTGATTTTCTGAATGCAGCCTTATGCCAAAAATTGTGAAAGAACATTTCCAGGAATGCCCGATCCCCAATCATCGGCTTGGCTAAACAGGCCAGCAATCGCCCATGTATTGGATAAAATTATTTTTAAACCACCTTTAAAAATCATGATTCTCGACAGCACATCGTTCTGTTTAAATGGGTGATGTTCTGGTGATTAACATGATTTTCTTTGTGCACAGAACAATCGGATTAGCAGTCAATCTGTGCTCATAGAAGTGGGGTCAGCCTGTCTAAACAGGCATATAGTAACAAAGGAGAGAGGGAGATGCGCTGAGTAGCACCCGGTGGGGAGGGGGATTATGGTATTGCCCGGAGGCTGCTCACCCATGCACAACCCCGGTTGTTGCAGTAAAGGATCCACGAGGTCCCACTGATGCCTGGAGCTGTCTGAAATCCTAGGGAACAGTCCTTCCGGGTTGGTCACGTGACCGCGAGCACCCAGAAGTGCGTCACCTCAGGTCCTATGCAGTCAGAGCAACTTGGTGTCACAGCAACCGTGGGTCCTGGTAATTGTTGTAGAAACTCGCTGCTCCTGCCGTTAATCCCTCAAGGTAATAATGTATGTGAAAATAACGGAGTAGCGGTCAGATAGGAGCGCTAGGGAACAGGAAGACGGGGAGGATTTTAAATTACAAACCTTTTATTTAGTTTAAAAACCCTCTAATGGCCACTATGCGTTTCAACAGCTGATTGCTGTCTTCATCAGGTGATTAGAGGGTGAAGACGTGGAAGTGACATAGCTGAGAAAACATGACAATTGGGTGGTGTGCCTGATCATAATTAGAACCAAAATTAACCATTGAACCACTGATCAACATTTCATGGAAAACAATAGTTAAAATGAACAGAATTAAAAAAGCCAAAAACAAACATAAAAGAGGGGGGGGCGAGGACGTGCTGATGCGTGCGCATACCAACGCACACAGATGAGCACGTTGTCGTCTAATTATAAAATAAATATTTAAAAAAAAATCTTTTTTTTTTCCTTATATGCAACCAGCACCTTATTAGCAATATATCCCAATGGTACCAAGGAAACCAATGGAAAAAAACAAGATTAGTTTGATCCCAACAAGGAGGAATGTCAAATTAATGTTTTGCGACATTATCAATAGTAAGATTATGCCTCTCAGGTGCCAACGTCCCCAATTTAAAAATCCAATAGCTCTTTTTTTTTTATTAGGCTATTAAAACGATCAGTATCAGCTACCCTGTCTATAATGGTAAGTTTCATTAGCTTAGGGTTTCTACCATGAAAAGTGTTATACTGTTTGGACAGGCTATGTAACTGGCAGCCTGTCCGAATATTATGCTTCTGTTTATTGAGTCGGGCGTGCATGGTTTGCACTGTGCGGCCCACATATTGGAGGCCGCACGTGCACTCTAAGAGAGAAACTACATACATGGACTGGCAGTTCAACCTATGATTGATGGAATAA
This sequence comes from Anomaloglossus baeobatrachus, assembly GCF_048569485.1. Taxonomy (NCBI): domain Eukaryota; kingdom Metazoa; phylum Chordata; class Amphibia; order Anura; family Aromobatidae; genus Anomaloglossus; species Anomaloglossus baeobatrachus. Next base: position 685,511 of record NW_027441818.1, on the reverse strand, counting down.
GTCGCACCAGTTGTATGGGAGGTAAAGGATTTTTCACCTTTAATGATGACGTCACAGCAGAGGCATTTCGGCACGCCGCAGGGGTAGCACCCCAGATTTTCTTTATCCCGATTACAATTACTAGGAATGACTTTGTCTTTATTAGGGACAGTTCTTATTGATATATTGCTAGAAGCTAGCATGTTACGTAAACATTTATTTTTTCTAAAAATAATCGGGTTTGTCTGGTAGGTTTTTCGAGAGTATAGGATCACCTCTTAGCATGAACCAGAATTTATTTAATAGCCCCTGAATAACGTTTCTAGGGTGGCAAAACGTAGTCACCAGACTCCATTTATTGAAGTTGGATGTCTCCTTTGTGTTTATATTTGTCCCCTTATTTATCTTGTCAATGCAAAATTCTTGGGATAGGCAGTTGGTTCTCCTGAATGCATCTTGTAGGAGTTTCCGAGGGTACCCTTTTTGTAAAAAGCGTCTTTTCAAAATGGCAGATTCCTTGATGAAATCCAAATCTCTAGTGCAGTTCTTACGCACCCTCCAGTATTGGTCGTCCACTGTCAAAGCCCAAATAACTGGTTTGAAAAACGTGGGAGTGAACACTCTCCCCACTTCATCAAAACGTAACAAAAGATCCACATACTGGAGGGCATTGGTGGAAAAAGTGGCTGTGAATTTGAGGCCCCAGGACTTAGCATTGAGGTCACTGACTAATTTGAGGGCCGCCTCCTCGGTGCCTTTCCAGAGGAAGAGATAGTCTATGTACCTTCGGTAAAATGCTATCTTCTCGGAGAAGATAGACTGCGCGATGAACAAGGACTCGAACGCAGGTTAGCGTAACTGGGTGCGAAACGAGTCCCCATCGTGCAGCCCATTCTCTGGTGGTACACAGTGCCTTCAAATGTAAAAATATTATGGGTGAGAATGAAATTGATGGCCAACAATAAGAATTCACACTGGAGACTGGATAAGGAACTGTCATCTTCCAAATATTTGCGAATAGCAGTAAGGCCTAATTCATGGGGAATGTTGCTGTACAGGGCAGCAACATCAAGGGTGAGGAAGGAACAGTTTGTCATAGAGGTAAGTGCTCTGAGCTCTAATTAATTGGGAAGAGTCCCTAAGATAAGAGGGAAGGGTCAAAACATACTTTTGGAGGAATAGGTCCACATAGTGGGACAAGTTGCATGTAATGGACTGTGTGTCCGAAATTATAGGGTGACCTGGGGGGTTGGTGGGGTGTTTGTGTAATTTGGGAAGAAAGTAAAAATAAGGGATTTTATCTAATATACAGTTAGGTCCAGAAATATTTGGACAGTGACACAATTTTCGCGAGTTGGGCTCTGCATGCCACCACATTGGATTTGAAATGAAACCTCTACAACAGAATTCAAGTGCAGATTGTAACGTTTAATTTGAAGGTTTGAACAAAAATATCTGATAGAAATTGTAGGAATTGTACACATTTCTTTACAAACACTCCACATTTTAGGAGGTCAAAAGTAATTGGACAAATAAACCAAACCCAAACAAAATATTTTTATTTTCAATATTTTGTTGCGAATCCTTTGGAGGCAATCACTGCCTTAAGTCTGGAACCCATGGACATCACCAAACGCTGGGTTTCCTCCTTCTTAATGCTTTGCCAGGCCTTTACAGCCGCAGCCTTCAGGTCTTGCTTGTTTGTGGGTCTTTCCGTCTTAAGTCTGGATTTGAGCAAGTGAAATGCATGCTCAATTGGGTTAAGATCTGGTGATTGACTTGGCCATTGCAGAATGTTCCACTTTTTTGCACTCATGAACTCTTGGGTAGCTTTGGCTGTATGCTTGGGGTCATTTGTCCATCTGTACTATGAAGCGCCGTCCGATCAACTTTGCGGCATTTGGCTGAATCTGGGCTGAAAGTATATCCCGGTACACTTCAGAATTCATCCGGCTACTCTTGTCTGCTGTTATGTCATCAATAAACACAAGTGACCCAGTGCCTTTGAAAGCCATGCATGCCCATGCCATCACGTTGCCTCCACCATGTTTTACAGAGGATGTGGTGTGCCTTGGATCATGTGCCGTTCCCTTTCTTCTCCAAACTTTTTTCTTCCCATCATTCTGGTACAGGTTGATCTTTGTCTCATCTGTCCATAGAATACTTTTCCAGAACTGAGCTGGCTTCATGAGGTGTTTTTCAGCAAATTTAACTCTGGTCTGTCTATTTTTGGAATTGAATGGTTTGCATCTAGATGTGAACCCTTTGTATTTACTTTTACTCTTTACTGTTGACTTAGAGACAGATACACCTACTTCACTGAGAGTGTTCTGGACTTCAGTTGATGTTGTGAACGGGTTCTTCTTCACCAAAGAAAGTATGCGGCGATCATCCACCACTGTTGTCATCCGTGGACGCCCAGGCCTTTTTGAGTTCCCAAGCTCACCAGTCAATTCCTTTTTTCTCAGAATGTATCCGACTGTTGATTTTGCTACTCCAAGCATGTCTGCTATCTCTCTGATGGATTTTTTCTTTTTTTTCAGCCTCAGGATGTTCTGCTTCACCTCAATTGAGAGTTCCTTAGACCGCATATTGTCTGGTCACAGCAACCGCTTCCAAATGCAAAATCACACACCTGTAATCAACCCCAGACCTTTTAACTACTTCATTGATTACAGGTTAACGAGGGAGACTCCTTCAGAGTTAATTGCAGCCCTTAGAGTCCCTTGTCGAATTACTTTTGGTCCCTTGAAAAAGAGGAGGCTATGCATTACAGAGCTATGATTCCTAAACCCTTTCTCCGATTTGGATGTGAAAACTCTCATATTGCAGCTGGGAGTGTGCACTTTCAGCCCATATTATATATATAATTGTATTTCTGAACATGTTTTTGTAAACAGCTAAAATAACAAAACTTGTGTCACTGTCCAAATATTTCTGGACCGAACTGTATAAAGCTGTGTGTGTGTGTGTGTCCGTCCAGGATTGGCATCTGCACCGTCGCAGCTACGGCCACAAAATTCTACACATTCACACTTCTGGACCCCGAGAGCGTCATAGGCTATTTTTTGAGGGGAAATTTTAACCAGACACAGAGACACAGAAAAAGAAACAGACTGACAGGGAAAGAGAGGGAAAGTGACAGAGATAGATACAGGGAAAGAGAGAGTGAGACAGACTGAGAAAGAGCCAGACGGATATATACAGAGGGGGAGACAGAGAATGGGAGAGAAACAGAGAGAGATAGCACCCGGCGCTGCCCGGGATAGTAACTATGTTGTGAGGCAAAATTTTAACCCCGCACGTTCCAATTTACCAATCAATTTTGCCCCTATCTACATAATGGGGGAAAAAGTGAAACGAAAAGTGTTGGGGGCAAATTGACAGCTGCCAGATGTGAACAAGGGGGACTTCAAGAATGAGAGCGATGGCGCCAAAGAGTATATACCGTACAGTTGCTAAGGTGGGGCCCCGACATGAGATACTCACCACACTCTGGGATATGAACACACACACAAAATGCACCACACACTACCACGTGCTTGAACACATATACCACCCTCACCACACATACACCAACCTCGCCACATAATCGCCCTAAAACACACACAAGTCTGGTATTATCCTTCAAAAATAAAAATCTGATTAATAAGCAGCCAAACTACAAGAACAACAAATGTACCACATAGGAAATGCGGCAGCGGTCAGTCACATGACCTGTCTATATGTGTATGTGTGAGCTAATATATACTGTCAGGGGGAGGGCTTTCGGTTGCCTGGAGATTTATCAGGCTGCCAATAGCAACCAATCACAGCTTAGCTTCTATTTTGCTACAGTTAATTAATCTGAGCTCTGATTGGTTAATATAGGCAACAATTTAATAATTACGTTTCTATCTATTTGTTTTGTGGTTTTTGTGTGCAGAATACATTTTTGTTAATACATTCTATTTTGTTAACAGCAGTTATTAACCCAGGCGAAGCCAGGTAGTACAGCTAGTATAATATCTAAAAATGTCCATTCTTTTTTGTTTAGGATACCGTTTGTGAAGGCTCCTTTAACCAATTGTTTGTATTCGAGACAAATTTCTATAGCGGGATCGTGGTCCAACGGTGTGTAGTGTCAAAAACGGAGAAACTTCAGCTCTCCCCTCTTCACTCCCAAATCTTACCTCTGGTGCACGGAAACACCCTGACCTGGGTGAGAACACATGAAGAAAAGGAGAAATTCCAGCAACTCCAGGAGAAAGTAGAATTTTCTTTAAAAACAGATTCTTTATTGATAATAAAAATATTCCATCCAAGCAAGACAAAAATAGGCAAGACAGAGGAGCTGTTTCCTACGCGTTTCAACCTGGATAGGTCTTAATCATTCCATGATTAAGACCTATTCAGGTTGAAACGCGTAGGAAACAGCTCCTCTGTCTTGCCTTTCTATTTTTGTCTTGCTTGGATGGAATATTTTTATTATCAATAAAGAATCTGTTTTTAAAGAAAATTCCACTTTCTCCTGGAGTTGCTGGAATTTCTCCTTTTCTTCAACTGTGTGTAGTACCCAGTATCCCCATAAAATCCTGACCCCCCCCCTCCCCTATATACCAAATCCTGTTCATCAGGACTACACCCTCCCCCCCCCCCCCACCCCACCCCTTATCAGCATTCTTTATTACAATATTGTTATTATTACGGAGGGACAGAATAGCTTTACTTTCCCCAATACTTGTTATCTTTATATCTGGGGTGGGTTAAAGAGTGGACGACTTTAAGAACCAGATGTTGAAAGGTTTCTATATAAGAACCTCCTATGATGTAAGGGATAAAGTTATTTGAGCGTTTTTTGTTTTTTTTCTTCCACATGTACATAACTATCTGTAACAGGGTTAGGGGGGCAGGTAAAGGTTTCGATTTTTTTAATGGTTTCTTCAATTAATGACGTTGTACTGTAAGTTTCCTAAAAAAAAAAATCATTTAGATCTATATATAGGGCAAAATTAGGGAAAAAGGACAGACCACGACTCAGTAGTGCCTTCTCATCATCAGTGAGTACATGATCAGAGAGATTGTAAATCCCATCATTTTGGCTTATATGACTTTCGATTTCTTTAAGTTTAGATACTCCTCTTGTGGGGCTTGGTCCAGGGGTTCGACCACTCCCTCTACAGCCCGTGTTTTTTTTTTCTTTTTGGGTGATGTCCTGGAGCCAACCGAAAAAACTGCGTGATTTTCGAGTCTCTCAGGGTGGGTCCAGTGTCCCTAGATCCATGTATTAGGGCTGTATGGGATTCATTACAAGATGTATATAAATAGATCTGCTTGAATTTCACTAAGCTGCCCATCGCCAATTTTTAGGGAACACAAAGATGAATACACCAAATGAAAAAAAAAAAATGATAATTGTACAGCAAACTCAATCTGAATGTCTGAAGAAGCCATGAAAATTGGAGGATCGTTTTTTTTTTTTTTTTTTTTTTAAACACAAATTTTATTGCAGTTTTCAGAATCATTACAATATGTCTAACATTTGAGCAAGAGTAAATTCACCTTACCCATTTACCCACCCTTGTCTTAACCCACCCTCTTTTATTCCCACTTTATCCCCCCCAACATTTTTAATACACAAAACCCCAGGTATAAGTCGCGAAAGAACACACAGCTCCTCTATATTCTGATTCCCGTTTGAAGCCCTATTTCTCTGAAACCCTTGTCTCGCCCTACTGTCGTGTCTCTACTGCGTGTGTATTTTCAGCTTTCCCAATGTGCCTTGCAAGTCTCCCAGTAGATACCATTCCGTATTAGTGAAAGGAGATACCACTTTCCGTATTTCTGCAACTCCATACTGTTGTACTATAAATCTCTTCCATTTTTTAAAAAAGTTTCCCGTTAGTTCGTCCTTATTTCTTTCGGCTTCCAACTGTTCAATATTGAGCAGCTTTTTAATCTGATTGACCACCTCTTCCTCTGATGGAACAGATTCCTCGAGCCATCTGCGTAGTAGGGCCTTTTTCCCTATCATAGCAATATTATGGAAGAGTCTTGGAATCGTGGTCCCCCGTGTATCTCCTCCTCCTTCCTTTTCTTTAGTCCTGTGGTGGAAAATCCATAACAATGGGTCTAGTTCCATTTCCACTTCCCATACTTTTTCTATAAGTGTCTTCATTTTTCCCCAAAATTTCTGACTTTCTGGGCACTGCCAAATCCCGTGGTATAAGTCCGTTTTCGGCTGTTTACATTTGGGGCAATGTTCTATTTTATTCATAGTCTGCTTGGTGGGGATGTTAAAACCATAAATTGCTCTGTGCATTAATCTAAACTGTGTGTCCCTCCAGCCCTCATTAATCACCTCCTTCCTCATCCTCATCCATCCCTGCTGTATCTTTTCCCCTGCCTCTGTATCTTTTAGTTGTCGTGCCCATGCTCCCCAGACCTGGTCCGAGTGCAGTGGTACCAGTGCTGTTCTCAGATCTTTGTACAGGGAGGAGATAGTAATCTCCTGTTTATCCTTCATTATAAATTGGTCCATTTCATTCATTACCTGTTCTTTTCTAACATCCCTCAATAGTCCCATTATTCCCTTTTCCACCTGTTTGTATTGTATGATTTAGAATGGAGAAAGCCCGTACCTGTTCACCAACCCCTCAAGGGTCAACCACCTATGTTCCGTTTCATGGAGCAGATCTTTCACCCCACCGATCCCCTTATTTCTCCATTCTAGAAATAGTTTGTTTTCCCTCCCTGCTGGGAATTCTGGAAAATTCCAGATATTTAGGTATTTGGAGATTCGCCAAGACAGGTTAAACTTTTTCCTCACTGCTTTCCACGCCATTATCGTATCTCTACATACCAGGGAGTGCTTAATTTTCCTCGGAATATTGGCCAATGACGTGTGTAATATTGCCCCCAAGTCCCATGGTCTACAGTACTCACTTTCCAATTTTATGTTAGAATAGCTATTTGTCTTCCTCAGCCAGTCTGTTATGTGCCTCATCAAGCATGCAAGGTTGTAGCCTCTCACATTTGGCATCTTGATTCCTCCCTTTTCCAGTGGTAGCATTAGTTTTTCCGCCCTAATTCTTGGTCTTTTTCTCTTCCATAGGAAGCTTGTAAACGCTTTATTCAGTCTATTTACATCCGCATGCTTTAATAATATAGGGATAGTCTGCATCGGGTATAACCGCTTCGAGAAACTCATCATTTTTAAGAGGTGGTTTCTACCTAGCAGGGGTAGCGGCAGCCCCTCCCACATCTTTAGCTCTCGTTCTATTTTCTGTATCAACGGTTTGAAGTTTAATTCATAAATCGAGGCAGGCTGGCGTCCCATCTGGATCCCCAGTTATTTAAGGTGAGTTTTTGCTATCGGTATCCCACATATGTTATCCCCTATTCCATAGGTTTTCAGGGATGACATGGTTCGCTCATTCAGAAACAGTATTTCACATTTTGTCTTGTTCAATTTAAAACCTGCCATAGACCCAAATCTCTCTATCTGTTGTTTTGTTTTTAAAAGGTCATTCTGTGGTCTATTCATGAATAATATGATATCGTCCGCGAATAGAGCTGAATGTACTTTTTCCGTTCCAATGTTAATGCCCTCAAAGCAGTCTCCTCCATTGATCAGTTTTGATAATGGCTCAATGGCTAGATTGAACGAGAGAGGAGACAGCGGGCACCCCTGTCTCGTCCCCTTGGTCAAAGAGAAGGGTCGAGACAAAAATCCGGGTGTCGCCACTCTTGCCTGAGGGTTTGCATATAGTATACCTATAAATGTTCTGAATGCTCCCCTGAAGCCCATATTATCCAGGACTGTTTCCAGCCATGGCCACTGCACGTTATCAAACGCTTTTTCAGCATCCAACGTGATCATGGCTGGAAATTCCCCTCCTTGTAGATCCCTGTGCCTGATGGCGTCCATTACTATCATGGCCTGTCTTACGTTTGTCATGGCTGCTCTCCCCTTTACAAACCCCGATTGGGCGGGAGAAATTAGCCTTGGTAATACCTCTGCTAATCGATTGGCCATCAATTTGGCCACTAGTTTAAGGTCTTGGTTGATTAGTGAGATTGGTCTATAATTTGTTGGATTGTCCAAATTTTTGTCTCCCTTGGGTAAAAGTTTTATATATGCAGTGTTAAGGTGGCTAGACATTCCCGTACCCCCTAACATTTTATTAAACATACGTGTCAGCGTCGGTGATATTTCCTCCTTTAGTACTTTATAGAATTCACCATTGAACCCGTCAGGCCCCGGTGCTTTATGTATACTCAATTCTCCTATTGTTGTTTGCACTTCCTCTATTGTGATGTCCGCGTTCAGTTTAGTCAGTTCGTCCTCGGTTATTTGTGTATGTCCTAATGTCTTTAGCCACTTCCTCCCTCCTTCTCCATGTTCATCCCCCTTACTATATAGTTTGGCACAGTATTCCCCCAAGATCTGGTTGATCTCCTGCGGATTCGTCGATTTGGTCCCATCCTGTCTTGTCATACTAGCTATTAACGTTCGCCTTCCCTTTGCCAGGTTAGCCAGCAGTTTACCTGCCTTATTGCCAAATTGGTGTAAGTCAACCTCCTGCTGAGACCTTACTAGTTCTTCTCGTTTTCCTACCCACATGTCAAACTCTTGTTTTGCTTCCTTCCACTCTTCTTTTGCTTTTTGGGATTTGTTTTCTAGGTACCTTGTGTATTTCTCTCTCAAACTAGTGCTTGCCTCCTGGTAATGTTTTTGCGTCTGTTTCCTGATTTCTTCAGCGCTCTATTGGGAGACCCAGACAATTGGGTGTATAGCTACTGCCTCCGGAGGCCACACAAAGTATTACACTAAAAAGTGTAAGGCCCCTCCCCTTCTGGCTATACACCCCCCGTGGAATCACGGGTTCTCCAGTTTTAGCTTTGTGTGTGAAGGAGGTCATACATCCACGCATAGCTCCACTGTGTGTAGTCAGCAGTAGCTGCTAACTACTCGGATGGAAGAAAAGTGGGCCCATATAGGCCCCCGGCATGCTCCCTTCTCACCAGATGGTGCTTGAAAGGTTGAGGTACCTATTGCTGGTACAGAGGCTGGAGCCCCACATGCCGTTTTTCCTTCCACATCCCCCTTGAGGGCTCTGTGGAAGTGGGATCCTTCCGGCCACAAAGCCCTGAGGCCGGGGCTCCATCCACAGACCCAGAAAGAACCTGATGGATGTCGAGCATTGGTACAGTCAGGGACATGGCCCTGCATCGGTCAGGTACTCGGTGTCCCCGGCAGGCACAGAACGCTCCAGACTTGCTGGGCGTTATAGTGCGCCGGGGACATTAGCAATGGGGTTGTGTCACCTTAGTTATGGCTGGGTGACGTGTTATGTGTTTGGGAACTAGCGCCGACCGCTCCTGCGGCGGAGCGCAACTGCGACATGCAGGGCGCCGGGGACAGAGCGCCGACCGCGCTTTTACGGCGGCGGCGCTCCTAACTTTACTCCCCGGCATTTGCGGCCTAGCGCCGCTTCGTTCCCGCCTCCGCCCTGTCAATCAGGGCGGAGGAGAGACGCTGTGCAATGGCCAGCGCCGGGGGCTGGAGCTTGATTTACATGCTCCAGCCCCCTCACGAGGCACAGTGAGAGCACGCTTTCCCGCTCTTCGTTTAGGAACGCCCAGAGCCGCCCCCCTTCCTCACAGGACGCCGGCAGCCATTATTCATGCGGTCCGGCTGGGGACAGGCAGGCAGGCTCTGGGAGACTCAGACAGGGCGTCTGGCGGCCACACACCCGCTCTGAGGCGGGCGGTAAGCAGGCTGAAAGCCCCTCTTGTGCCACAGTGATTCTATTTGTGTACTTTTTTCTGGTGCCATATAGATATTGTATATATACTTGCACTGTAAGTCGCTTCTTGGCTATAGACCCCATATTGCTCTGAGGAGACAGCAACATGTCCTCCACAAAACGCAAGGGTCCCAAGGCGCAGGCTGTGTACACTGGCTGTACTGTTTGCGGGACTGATCTACCGGCAGGCTCCACGGACCCCCATTGTGTGCAATGTTCCGTGCCTGTAACGCTTCGTCAGCCGGAGGTGGCAGTAGTGACCCAGGCAGAGACGCCTGTAAGTCCTGCCCCAGTAACAGGGACAGATTTTGCAGTTTTGGCTGGTCAGATGGCTGTCACTATGACAAAGATCCTTGAGGCCTTGCAAACCAGGCCAATCGCTCAGGCTCGGGACACGGCTGTGTCCTTGCCCCCTGGTCCCCCTCAGTTGGAGCGAGTCTGTACTTCAAGGGGCTCTCATGGATCACAGGCTGATGGCTCTGACTCAGATGACGGCCCCAGCCAGCCCAAGCAAGCTCGCTTAAACAGACCCTCAACATCATCACATTGTTCAGGGTCTCACCGGGATGAGTCTCTCTATGATGAGACTGAGGAAAGTGGTCAGGTTTCGGACCCTGAGACCACTCTCAATTTGGATACCCCTGATGGTGATGCTATGGTCAATGACCTTATTTCGGCCATCAATAGTGCGTTGGATATTTCTCCCCCAGCTCCCTCAGCAGAGGAGGCTGCTGCACAGCAGGAGAAATTCCATTTCTTGTATCCCAAGCGTAAATTGAGTGCCTTTTTAGACCACTCTGACTTCAGAGAATCTATCCAGAAACACCACGCTCAGCCATACAAGCGTTTTTCCAGACGTGCTAGGGATACACGTTATCCGTTTTCCCCTGACGTGGTCAAACGCTGGACCCAGTGTCCAAAAGTGGATCCCCCTATTGCCAAGCTTGCGGCAAAATCTATAGTCGCGGTAGAGGATGGCGCCTCACTTAAAGACGCCAACGACAGACAGATGGACCTTTGGTTGAGGTCTATCTATGAAACTATCGGCGCGTCGCTTGCCCCTGCATTCGCGGCCGTGTGGGCACTCCAAGCTATTTCAGCTGGGTTGGCACAGGTAGAGGCTGTCATGCAGCCAGCAGTGCCAAAGGTGTCGACCCTAACCTCACAAATGTCTGCGTTTGCGACCTACGCTATCAACGCGGTTCTGGAATCTACGAGCCGTACGTCGTTGGCGTCCGCCAACTCCGTAGTGTTGCGCAGAGCATTGTGGTTAAAGGACTGGAAAGCAGATGCTAGTTCCAAAAAATGTTTAACCAACTTGCCATTATCTGGAGATAGACTGTTTGGCGAGCAGCTGGCTGAAATCATTAAACAGTCCAAGGGTAAAGACTCCTCCTTACCACAGCCCAGATCAAACAAACCTCAGCAGAAAAAGTGGCAGCCGAGGTCTCGGTCCTTTCGAGGCTCAGGCAAGGCCCAATTTTCCTCATCCAAAGGGACGCAGAAAGAACAAAGGAGCTCTGATTCATGGCGGGCTCACTCACGACCCAAGAAAGCAAACGGGGGAACCGCTTCCAAAGCGGCTTCCTCATGACTTTCAGCCGCCTCCCTCCGCATCCTCGGTCGGTGGCAGGCTTTCCCGTTTTTGCGGCATTTGGCTGTCACTGGTCAAAGACCGGTGGGTGACAGACATTTTGTCGCGCGGGTACAGAATCGAGTTCAGTTCTCGTCCTCCACCTCGGTTCTTCAGAACCTCCCCACATCCCGACCGAGCAGATGCCCTTCTGCAGGCGGTGGGCTCACTAAGAGCAGAAGGAGTGGTAGTCCCTGTCCCCCCTCAGGAACGAGGGCGAGGGTTTTACTCCAATCTCTTTGTGGTTCCAAAAAAGGACGGCTCCTTCCGTCCTGTTCTGGACCTAAAAAGGCTCAACAAGCATGTGAACGCCAGGAGGTTCCGGATGGAATCCCTCCGGTCTGTCATTGCGTCAATGTCTCAAGGAGATTTTCTGGCATCAATAGACATCAAGGATGCGTATCTCCACGTACCAATTGCTACAGAGCACCAACGTTTTCTACGTTTGGTAATAGGAGACGAACATCTTCAGTTCGTAGCTCTGCCATTCGGTCTGGCGACAGCCCCACGGGTTTTCACCAAAGTCATGGCGGCAGTGGTGGCAGTCTTGCACTCCCAGGGACACTCCGTGATCCCTTATCTGGACGATCTACTGGTCAAGGCACCCTCTCAGGAGGCATGCCAACTCAGCCTGAATGTTACGCTGGAGACTCTCCAGTCTTTCGGGTGGATCATCAACTTTGCAAAGTCAAATCTGTCACCAACTCAGTCACTAACGTTTCTTGGCATGGAGTTCCATACTCTATCAGCGATAGTGAAGCTTCCGCTGACCAAGCATCCGGACGTGTTTCAGGAAATCTGTCGCCGGTGGGGGGTGCCGGACGTCGACCTCATGGCGTCTCGGCACAACCACAAGGTCCCGGCATTCATGGCGCGGTCGCGCGATCAAAGAGCTCTGGCGGCAGACGCCTTGGTCCAAGATTGGTCGCAGTTCCGACTCCCATATGTATTCCCGCCTCTGGCACTCTTGCCCAGAGTGTTGCGCAAGATCAGATCCGATTGCACCCGCGTCATACTCGTCGCCCCAGACTGGCCGAGGAGATCGTGGTACCCGGATCTGTGGCATCTCACGGTCGGCCGACCGTGGTCACTTCCAGACCGGCCAGACTTACTGTCCCAAGGGCCGTTTTTCCATCAGAATTCTGCTGCCCTGAACCTGACTGTGTGGCCATTGAATCCTGGATCCTAGCGTCTGCAGGATTGTCTCAAGGAGTTGTTGCTACCATGAGACAGGCTAGGAAGCCCACGTCTGCCAAGATCTACCACAGGACGTGGAAGATTTTCTTATCATGGTGCTCTGCTCAGGGAGTGTCTCCCTGGCCATTTGCATTGCCTACTCTTCTTTCCTTCCTACAATCGGGGTTAGAAAAAGGCTTGTCGCTCGGCTCCCTTAAAGGGCAAGTCTCGGCACTATCAGTGTTTTTTCAGAAGCGTCTGGCACGTCTGTCTAAGGTGCGCACGTTTCTACAGGGGGTTTGTCATATTGTGCCCCCGTACAGGCGGCCGTTAGATCCATGGGATCTGAATAGGGTACTAGTTGCTCTCCAGAAGCCGCCTTTCGAGCCTCTGAAAGAGGTTTCCTTTTCTCGCCTGTCACAGAAAGTGGTGTTTCTAGTGGCGATCACGTCTCTTCGGAGAGTGTCTGAGCTGGCAGCACTGTCATCCAAGGCTCCTTTCCTGGTGGTCCACCAGGACAAGGTGGTGCTGCGCCCCACTCCAGAATTTCTTCCTAAGGTAGTATCTGGTTTTCATCTAAATCAGGATATTTCCTTACCTTCGTTTTGTCCTCATCCGGTTCACCGGTATGAAAAGGATTTGCATTTGTTAGATCTGGTCAGAGCAATCAGAATCTACATCTCTCGCACGGCGCCCTTGCGCCGCTCCGAGGCACTTTTTGTCCTTGTCGCTGGTCCGCGCAAGGGATTGCAGGCTTCTAAAGCCACCCTGGCTCGATGGATCAGGGAACCAATTCTGGAAGCCTACCGTTCTGCTGGACTTCCGGTTCCATCAGGGCTGAAGGCCCATTCAACCAGAGCCGTGGGTGCGTCCTGGGCGTTACGCCACCAGGCTACGGCTCAACAGGTGTGCCAGGCAGCTACATGGTCCAGTCTGCACACTTTCACCAAACATTATCAGGTGCATACCTATGCTTCGGCGGATGCCAGCCTAGGTAGAAGAGTCCTGCAGGCGGCAGTGGCTTCCCAGTAGGGGGGCGCTGTCTTGCAGCTCTGACAAGAGGTATTTCTTTACCCACCCAGGGACAGCTTTTGGACGTCCCAATTGTCTGGGTCTCCCAATAGAGCGCTGAAGAAGAAGGGAATTTTGTTACTTACCGTAAATTCCTTTTCTTCTAGCTCTTATTGGGAGACCCAGCACCCGCCCTGTTGTCCTTCGGGATTTTTGGTTTTGTTTGCGGGTACACATGTTGTTCATGTTGAACGGTTTTTCAGTTCTCCGATGTTATTCGGAGTTAATTTGTTTAAACCAGTTGTTGGCTTTCCTCCTTCTTGCTTTGGCACTAAAACTGGAGAACCCGTGATTCCACGGGGGGTGTATAGCCAGAAGGGGAGGGGCCTTACACTTTTTAGTGTAATACTTTGTGTGGCCTCCGGAGGCAGTAGCTATACACCCAATTGTCTGGGTCTCCCAATAAGAGCTAGAAGAAAAGGAATTTACGGTAAGTAACAAAATTCCCTTCTTTGGCTACATGCCCCATCAGTCTCCCCCTTAATACTACTTTCGCTGTTTCCCAGAATAGCATTGCCTCTACCTCGTGCCTGCTGTTAGTGCCGCAATATTCCTTCCACCACTCCTTTAATGTTTTAATAAAATCTTTATCTTTGAGTAAGAATGATGGAAATCTCCATATATAATCCGAGCCCCTCTGTATTCTGTCATTTAAGTCTAAGGTCACCGGGCTGTGGTCCGATATAACCATGTTCTCTATGTCTACATCCTTGACCCTGTGCCAGAGTCTTTGGTCTACTAACATAAAGTCAATCCTTGACCATGCTTCGTGTGGGTGTGAGTAGTGTGTAAATTCACGTTCATATGGGTGCTGCGTTCTCCAACTGTCCTGCAGATTTGTGTCTTCCAGTAATTTGGCCATCAAACCCTTTGTATTCCTACTCTGCCTACCTTGTTCCTTGCCATACCTCCTATCCTCCTCTTTCGAAACTACTGCATTAAAATCTCCCCCCACTATCTTATTTGGGTCTACATCCACTCCCAATTTGTTGGTGATAAAGTCAAAGAAGGCTTTTTGTTCGTTATTAGGGGCGTATATATTGTGTATGCTAAACTCTCCCTGCGGGCTAGTTAATTTGATATGTATGTACCTCCCACCATCATCACTGTCTTGGGACACTATTTTGTAAGTAAAGTGTTTGTTTATTAAGGTCATTACCCCTGCCTGCCTTCCTTCCCTGGGATCCCGACCCGACTACCGCCCCCACCCATAATTTTTGCATACGAAAAAAATCCCCTTTTTGCAGGTGGGTCTCCTGCAGTAGTGTGATATCTACCTTCAGTCTTTTAAGGCGTCGTAATATCATCATGCGCTTATGTGGAGACTTCAAACCTTTTACGTTCCAAGTGACTAATTTAACCATTATCCCAACATCTCGGGACATTTGTGTCGCTATATGTTCTCACTTGTGTGTGTCTTGGCGCCTTTCCCTGGTCTTTTCCCTGCCTTAACTCCGCTGAGTGCTGACAACTATGTATTGCCTGGGCGCAACCTTGTGTCCCCTTCTTTGCATTAACTGTAAACCTGTTGGCTACCCCCCCAACTGCCCTCAGTTGTCTTTCGGTGTGCTTATAGCGTTGCTTTCCCTGAACCCAACTATTCAACCTAAATCTATTGTCAACTAACAACCCCTCAACTGTCCCCCCCTTTACAATCAATTGTCTCATCACTTCCATTTTTTCTGTGATGCTCCTGGCTCCGCAATCCCCTCTCAGCCTACTGATTCACATTTACATATAGCCTGTCCCCCATTGTTCTGTTATCTAACACACCAGAGCAAGGCCTTTCTGGTCAATAGCCGTACCAGCATACAATACCCCCTCCCTCATTGCCCATATCTATTATTTGTTACCTCTGGTCTCAATTTCACTTCACCTCCCATCAGCATAAGTGACCTGGCTACCAGAAGAGCGATTTATCAGTAGATATTAAAGAGAAAGAAGCCCGGTCCCTCATAGGTGTTAGGATCCCCCTACACCCCCGAGGGGGCAGGGCACCTTGGTCCATATAGATTGAAGAGGCGAGGGGAACTGAAGAGAAAGAGAAAAGAAAGGAAAAGCCTACAAGAAGAGAAAAAAAAAGGAAAAGAAAGCACAAGGGGATGAGAAATGAAAGTGGAAAAGGAAGTGGGAAATGAAGTAGGAAGTGGAAAAGGAAGTGGAAGTAGGAAGTGGGAAGTGAAAGTAGGAAGTGGAAGAGGAAGGAGGAAGAGGAAGCAGGAAGTGGAAGAGGAAGTAGGAAGTGGAAGAGGAAGTAGAAGTGGGACAGGAAGTGGAAGTAGGAAGTGGAAGAGGAAGTAAGTAGGAAGTGGAAGAGGAAGTAGGAAGTGAAAAGAGGTGGAAGAGGAAGTAGAAGTGGGACAGGAAGTGGAAGTAGGAAGTGGAAGAGGAAGTATGAAGTGAAAGGGGAAGCAGGAAGCGGAAGGGGAGGCGGAAGAGGAAGTAGGAAGTGTAAGCAGAATGTAAAAATGCAATAATAAACAGTAGATGTTACTCATCCCCTGCATTCCATCAGTCCCCTCTCTCTTGGGCCCCTCAGTTCAGTTCAAAATATCGATTCGTCTCCTTGCAGCCTCTCTCATGGCGCTCCCTTCTTCTGGTTTTCAGGCCAACGCGACGGCGACCTCCTTGCTTTTGGACTTCCTGCATGTATCTCCTTCCCCTCCATCCAATCGTTCCGGCCCGATGCCCTGCTCTCCTCTTCTCTTCCTTGCCGAGTATATTGCCTCTCCGGGAAGTCCTCCGTCTGGTTTCTATTCTCCATCTCCTCCATCCATCTCTCCGCCTCACTCAAGTCTTTCGTCGCAAAAAGGGATCCATCACGTCTTGTTACTCTCAGTATTGCAGGATAGAGCAGTTGGAATTTTATGCCTTTACGATACAGCGCGGTGCAAATCTTACTAAAGGCTTTCCTTTTGCGTGTAACCTCCGCCGAGTAGTCCCCGAAGATCAGCACTTTATGCCCTTGTAAAGACAGTGGGGTCCTCCTTCCTCTAAACGCTCGCAGTATCTCTTCTTTGTCTTTGTATTCCAAGTATTTTATTATCACTTGGCGCGGCCTGGCTGGTCCCGTCACTCCCGTGCCACCCTCCCTCCCATTTGCTACCCCTGTGCCTGGACGCTCCCTTACAGGGCCCACTCTGTGCGCTCTTTCCACCCTGCACCTGTGCGTTAGACCTAGCCCCCTGGGGAGCTCCGCTTCACACATGCTGTCCAACTGCCGCATGCTTATAGATTCCGGCAGTCCCACCAGCCTTAAATTGCTTCTTCTGGAGCGGTTTTCCAGATCCTCTAGGTTGTCTCGCATGGCCTGGGATCCCTCCACCATCTCCTGCAGCTGCCCCTTTAATGCTCTCACCTCGTCCTCTGTGTCAGAGATTTTTTGCTCCATCTCTGACATCCTGGTTCCCTGCTGTGCGATTTGTTCCTTTAAGGGTGCTAGCACTGCCCCCACCATGGCCTCTAGAGAGTCTTTGATCTTGTCTGCCAGATGCATTGCCACTGCTCCAGCCAGACGGTCATAATCAATTTGCAGGCCTGGGAACTGGTTGTGCTGCTGGGCTGTCTGTTGCTCGTGGTGCTGGGCTGTCTGTTGCTCGTGCTGCTGGGCTGTCTGCTGCTCATGGTGCTGGGCTGTCTGCTGCTTGTGCTGCTCGACTGTCTGCTGTGCGTGTTGCCGAGATCTCCGTTGCTCTCTCAGCTGCTCCCCCTCCTCCTCCTCCATCCGTCCCCGCGGCCGCCATTTTGCGCTCCATGTGCACTGCGCTCTCTGCAGCACCCTGCTCCAGCTGTCTGCCGCTGCTCCGGAGGAGGTACCGCTCCATGCACGGTCACCTCCTGGTCCTTGCCTCCCGTTCTCTGCCTCCTCCCGCGGCCGTGGGGCTCTTGTAGTCGGTGTGTGGGGCTGAGGAACGTGCGGAGCTCTGTCTCCAGCGTCCTCACATCACAGCGCCGGAACCGGAAGTCTGGAGGATCATTTTTGAAATACCCCAAATCCTCACAAACCATCACTTATGGGACCAGTTTTAATTCACCGACAGCATAACGGTATGTTCACACATGGCAGACTTTACACACACTATATATATATATATATATATATATATATATATATATATATATATATATATATATATATAATACACACACACACACATACATACACACGGTGTGTGTATATGTGTGTGTGTGTGTGTGTGTGTGTGTGTGTATATGTATATAATATGTATATATAGACTAGATATCTATCCAGAGAAATCCTCAGTCATTTCAATACTTGGTTTAACTGAGAACTAAACTAATTCCCATGTTTGCATCCTATTTCAGGCAAAGCTTTGATCTCGTCTAGTGTGGATGCCACCTATAGGACTTGTTTAATTTCCGTTTATTAAAAGTATGTTTCTTTTAAAAATTATTACTAACATGTCCACAAGATGGCGGTATGCTCACATTATATGGTAGAATGCAAGACACTGAGCTCATGCAGAACAAATGAAAGTCACGATTACCACCTAGGAGAATCTACCTACCTTTACAATATAGGATTTCATTCTGCAAGAGAGTTGATTTGCATACTTTCCTCCCATAGAGAGCTCCTTGTTCTATTTAACCCCTTCCTGCAGTAGCGACTACCCGGTCTCCCCAAAAATAAGACTTTCTTATATATATTTTATCTTTTTGCCCTGAAAAAAAGCACTAGGTCTTATTTTCAGGGGGTGTCTTATTCTCGAGGAGACATGGTTGAGGGTAAGTGTACCCCCCCCCCAAAAAGCAGACCCCCCCCCCTTCCTTCTTTCCCAGGATCTTCATACTTACCAGCCCTGGGCGTCTATGGCTCCACGATCTCCCTGTGATCTCCCAGCAGGTGTGCTGCACGCCGATACTCACATAATCACATCACACACACACTCATACAGACACGCATTAGATTTCACATCATGCCTTCCTGTTATCTCCCAGCATTCCTGCTCCCCTGCATCTGGCTGACACACACACATCAGAACACAGTCACACATCAGACCGCATACACTCACACACTCACGAAATCGCACATATACAGTATACAGTATATTATTTTTTATTTTATTTTAACTTTTAACTTTTGCCTTTTCCTCTATTTCTTTCAAGAGCAATAACATTTTTTTTTGGTCACTATAGCTGTATGAGGGTTTTTTTTTTTTTCTTCTTCTTCAATGGTACAACCATACAGTGTACTTAAAAATGAAGCTAAAAATTGGTGGGACTATTTCCCTCCCCCGTCCCCCAATTCTACCTTCTTGTTAGGTGAGGGAAGGGAGGAGGTGGGTTTCCGCATTGTGTGTGATAAAAATGACCTTGTAATATGATTCTTCAGATCAGTATGATTGTAGTGATGCCAAACTAGTGAAATTTACCCTTCGATCAAATGATCTCTTGTAATCTAATATATAAAGGTGTGTGTGTGTGTGTGTGTGTGTGTGTGTGTGTGTATGTATGTGTGCGTGTCCGCTAAAGGAATCCGCACAGTCACATTTACAATCACAAAATTTTGCACAGACTCCTCATGTGACTCAGGGAACGTCATAGACTATGTTGTGACAAGAAAATTTAACCCCGTGCTTTACACTTACACTCCAAAAAAACCTGCCTCCATTAAACTGAATGGAGCTGCGAGCTACAGGCTATTAATAAGAGCTATGATTGGTTGCTATAGGAACAAAGGACATTCATAGTATAAGAAGCTTATGTGTGAGGTAATATGATATTGGTGGAGAGACAGATAGAGACAGAGAAAGAGACACAGAGGGAAAGACACAGACAAACAGAGACAGATAGGAAAA
The DNA here is from genome assembly GCF_048569485.1 of Anomaloglossus baeobatrachus. NCBI lineage: Eukaryota > Metazoa > Chordata > Amphibia > Anura > Aromobatidae > Anomaloglossus > Anomaloglossus baeobatrachus. Next base: position 666,042 of record NW_027441818.1, on the reverse strand, counting down.
GAAAGCCAGACAGAAAGACACACAGGGAAAGAGACTGAGAGACACAGACCGGGGAACGAGACAGACACAGAGATAGAGATAGACACAGACAGACACACAGAGACAGATGGAAAAAGACAGACAGACAGAGACTGGGAGAGAGACCGTTACTATCCCGGGCAACGCCTGGGTACTACAGCTAGTATATATATATAAAAACATGTATGATCCATTAACCCCCTAAGCTTTGTTCAGACTTCACTATTGAACTACAGCATATAGACTTCATTGTTTTTGTGTGACATTCAAGCACAGCGGCTGTTAGGAAGGGGTTAAGGAGAATTGGTACATCACCCCCATGTTGGAAAGAATGTAAGCAATGCTCCACCAATATTTTTATTATGTAAAGTATCATAAATGGAAAACCCCTTTAATATTATGGGATCCTTACAACAAGTGAAGATGAACAAGTGAAGAACAAGTAGACAACAACTACTCAAGACTCTGGTCACACGTGCATATAAAAATCGTCCAAGTTTCATCCAGAACAAAAAAATGGCCAATATTTTTTTATCCATTTTATTTTATTAGATCCATTATTTAAATGTACAAGACCGAATAGTTTTCATGCAATGTATCTGTAAAAATTGGATGTTATACAGTTGATCTGTATGAATCTGATTGTGAGTTGTTGCTGCCTTAACTCTTTGGCTCTCACAGGTAAATGAATGAACAAGATAAATACTGATGTATAAGTTTTCATTCAGAATAATCCGGCAAGGTCTTTTGCTTGTAAAGTTGACCTAAGGAATAAAGCTACCAAGTAAAGAATTAACATGTTCATGAAGCATTGTGATGTTAGGGCCCAGGAGATCATGGTTAGCAGCTCACATTAGCAATCAGAATATTTCAGAAAATGATTAAAGCTGCAAATACTGTTTTTATATATATTTTTTTTTTCTTTTAAAGGAACCCAACCAGCAGGATTTTCATATATAAAGTAAAGCCAGAGCTATACTGGCGCTAGGATGCTGAAGGTAAGCATAGCTGTGTTCAGAGATTGGAGGTTTTATGTGTTCCAGCAATGCACTGCTATTTGATTGACAGCTACACCAAGAAGGTGTGTTGGGTCTTGCTGTCTATTCCCACCCATGTCTGGCTGCCTGCATAGGAATTAACCTATGATAGCAAGAGGGGGAGGAAGGCCAGGCAGGCAGACAGTGATAGCAATAGATAGCAAGACCTGACCCACATATTCCCTTCCTGTTGCACCTGTCAATCACATAGCAGTGCATTGCTGGAACTTTTACACATTTTTTGAATAAAACATCCAATTTCAGCACACAAGCTATGCTTACCTTCAGCATCCTCAGCATTCAGTATAGCACTGGCTTTACTTTATATGTGACAATCTTGCTGGTTGGTTCCCTTTTAATATTTCTCCTTCTGATGCAGGAAAACAAATCAGATTTTTCTCCCAACGTCTGGAATCTGCAGACACCGTGGCCCTATAAGAATTTTTATCATTAAAAGTTGTCAAAACGTATTTAGGATTAAATTTTGGATTTCAGATGGGATATTCAGTCATTTCAGGCTTTACACATGCTGAAGCTGAGCTCTCCGGTAAACATCTTGTAATTGGAAAATGATTATTTTTATTATAAAGAAATGTGATATCTGGTTCTCTGGAATAAATGCTTGATGGATTGTCCAGATTATATTGTGTGCGATTCATCTCTGCAAAGCAGGATCACTGTCAGGTCACTGTTTATTATATTGTGCCTTATATTTGCTAATCATTTTGTATGCTGAGAATCGAATGTTATATTTCACCAGTAAGAACTATCCTGTGGACTCGAGTGTATACATATGTATGGTGTGTGCCTGAAATTCACATCCAGTATTTAGTGGATTATGTGTCTATAATAATCCAATAACCTCTAAAATTGATTTTATGCTGACTTGGAATGAGTTTGTTTATAGGCAGTTTTCCCCATGGATCTTATTTTGTACTAAATTAAGATGTTGAAATTTGTATATATTAATATATTTTTTTATTCAACTTTTTATTTTGAAAAAGGTTTTTTAAACATATATTACAACAGAAAAGAAAAAAAGAAAAAACGGACATGCAATTACATGAGTAAATGAACCATTTCACAAGTATGCTTACAGATGGGATACGTCATAAACACACTAAGGCTATGTTCACACTAGAAAAATGATTTTTCTTAAGAAATTTCTTAAGAGTGCACCGGTGTTAAAAAACGCACCAAAAACGCACCTGCGTTTTTGCCGCGTTTCTGGTGCGTTTTTGGTGCATTTTCGGTGCGTTTTTGGTGCGTTTTTACCGCTGGTTGCTCCCTGCGTTATTGTGCCAATTATCTATGGCAAATAACGCAGTTAGCTGCAGAAAAGAAGTGACATGCTCATTATTTTTCTTAAGAAAATCTACTGAAAGAATTTTCTTAAGAAAAATACGCAGTGTGCGCACAGCTAATTTGTTTTGCCATAGGTTTTGCTGGGGAATGTCTGCAGAAAGGTTACAAGAATTTCTCAAGAAATTTCTGCAGCAAAAACGGACCAAAAACGCAGGTAAAGAACGCAGTGTGTGAACATAGCCTAAGAGTCAAGTAGAAGGTGGGAGGGGTTCCATCCTGTAACAGGTCCCAGGGAGGGAGAGATCGGGGCTAGGCCTAGGGGGACCCGGAGAGGGATTCACGCAACACCTGAAACCGGTCTAAGACACGAGTACCAGTCACCCTAAACCCATGTCAGGTCCTACATCTGGTAGGTGTCCACATGGGATATATTAATATTTTAAACACCCAAGCTCCACCCGATTTTTCTGTTGAGAGCTCTGACCCCAAGGCCACAAAACTCTTAATGTCAGCGACTTTAAGTCTCTCATGTTTCAGCAGTGGCTCGGTCTACTGCTTCTTTTAGGCTATGTGCCCACGGGAGCTTGCTTCTGCGGATTTTGCCGCGGAAAACCTGTGGATTTATCTGGATTTTCCAGATAAATCCGCAGGTTTCAGAAAGTACAGACACTCCCCATGTTATCCTATGGGACATGGGGAGTGTCTGTGTCCACGCTGCGGAATGTGCGACTGCGGAATATGCTGCGGATGTCCCACAGCCGCACATAACTGCATGTCAATTATTCCTGCGGAAATCCCGGCCCTCCACTATGGAGATAGAGGCCGGGACATCCGCAGGTAAATCGCATGAAAGTCTGCAGGTTTACCGCAGCTATATCGCTGTACTACCGCAGCTAAAAATAGCTGCAGATGCCGGCGGGCAGCTGCGGTAAACCTGCGGATATATCCACAGGTACGAGCTCCCGTGGGCACATAGCCTTACTCTTATTGTTTGCTGATTTTTTTGCAATGGGGTATGTTCACATTGAGCATTTTCGTATGGTTTGTGAAGCTACTAAGTTTCCTATTCATTTCAATAGGAAAACACACCTATAAGGATTTTTTTATGCGTAAACAAGCAAAATGTCAATTATTAAGGCATTTCTCATGAAAAATTCTCCATATTTGACTTCAGTAAATTAAAAAAAAAAAAGCCCATACACAAGACTTTAAAGGGAATTTTTCATTAGCTATCTATATGGGCATATAGGTCATAGAAAGTTAAATAAAATGATAATTTTATTTCTGTGATCTGATGTCTTATTGCATAGCAATCCATGGTTTTCTTAATCTGTAAATGAGCTGTTAAGATCTATGGGCTGGACACGAATTTCCCTGAGAATCTGCCGCCAAAGCTTATTTACCAGTGTGAGACATGTAATGACTGACAGTCTGCGCTCATGTTTACACACAGTTCCACAGTGCGATCAGAACTAAAACAGTACAGCAGAGCCATCACTGTAATGAGTCAAAGTTGTACTGACACATTTGCGCTGCAGGAATTCTAAGTGCTTCAACGCTGTCTCACATAACAGAGAGAGGTAGAAACCGGGTTCTTCAAAGCCGGTCTACGCGTTTCAGGAGCCCTGCTCCCTTCCTCAGGACCATCAGATACAAGCATACATCTGATGGTCCTGAGGAAGGGAGCAGGGCTCCTGAAACGCGTAGACCGATGCAACAATAAAGCTTCATTGATCTGATCCTTTGGCTCGGATCATTGGCGCGGCTTTGAAGAACCCGGTTTCTACCTCTCTCTGTTATCTGCCGCTTTGGGTTGCTGCTGCCGTGGTCAAATTTTACGTGCGATTACAGTAGTTGTGACTCTCACAACCACATTTGGTGAGTAGTATTGCTCCCCCATCCTATACCCCTACATACAAGGGTAAGACCCTATTGCGCTTTATTTTTCCACAGCTTCTTCTATTAACGCTGTCTCACAGGAAGACCATGTAGGGTGAAGGGGTAGTACAGCAGAGCTGATGGCAGTATGAGAGGTTGTGTTGCTGTAAATGTTTGTAATGAGACAAGGTTCACTTCTACTCTACTGTTAGCTCTGCTGTACTGTTAGTTTTGATGGACAGATGGCAAAGTGTCAGTCATTACATGTCTCACACTGGTAATAGCCCCTTTTTCAATAATCTCCAGAGGCAGATGCTCAGGTAGATCTGTGTTCTACCCATACATCTTAGCCACGTTTTTCTGTTATGCAAATTAGCTTTCTCAGGAATAGCACATCGGATCACAGATATCAAGGTGTCTTTTTATTTAATACCTTATGTCCTACATGTCTGTATAGATGGTTTAGGATGGTTAATCCTACTGACAGATTCCCTTAAAGAAAAAAAGTCACACACTAGTATATTTTTTGCTTGTTTTTTTTATTTTGTGCCATTATCATTTGTTAATTTCACCCTTTTTTTTAAAGTCACTTTTTCTAGTCTAGTTCATCATTGTGAGCAGGGCTTGGGCTGTACAGATATTTACACCTGATTTTTAGACAAATATAATCCAATTTCAATGGAGTGATTTTTATATAGACTTGATAAAGATGTATCAAATATCACCAGCACCGAGTGATAGGAAGTGAAGGTATATAAAAGACAAGGGACAGTACTCATGAACAGCAGCTGACAGGCTGACGAACACCACAGGGTCCTAGAGGGAAAGGGATGAAAACCAAGCAGGAATGATAGGTCAGTGAGCAGTTTGTGCAGACAAACTCTGTGACCTTCTATAGCCGGGCACCAAAGGACTGTGTGTCACCTGTGACTGTACTCAAAAGTTGTAAAAATAGTTAAACAATATAAAGGTTTATTTCAACTTTGTGCAAAATTACTGAATCGTGTTCACGAGTTTGAAGAATTAGATGCAAAAAAAACCCCAGTACCAAATACTGCAAGATAAGTGACTTTAAACACAAATTGTTTTTTCAATTCATTCGGATCTTAGAGCCAAAAAAATCTGAACTATGAACATCCTGTAGACTGTGAAATATTGCAGGCAGGGTCCTCTCTCCTGTACTTGTCTGTGCCCTGTATTGTTCAAGACTATTGTACGTTGTCTCCACTATGTATACCCGTTTTCACATGTACAGCGCCATGGAATAAATGACACTATAAAATAAATACATAGTTACATAGGTTAAAAAAACCTAGGTCCATCAAATTCCACCTTTCTACCAATTATACATTTTTTTTCTGTTATTAAATTAGCTATAACATGTTGTGCACTGAGGAAATTATCCAGGCCTTCTTTTAAGAGCTGTTCTAGTATCTGCCATTACTACCTCTTGTGGTCGGCATTCCACAGTCTGACTGCTCTATGAAAAACATTTTCCTGTTTAGCTGCCAGAATCTCCTTTCTTCCACCCTTGATTAGTACCCCCTGGTCCTTAGTATTGTCTTTGGAGGGAATAAGTCATGTGCCAGTACTTTGTATTGACCACACATGTATTTATACATATAAATGAGATCTCTGTGATGTCTTTTTTCCAAGTTACACATGCCCAACTGTTCTAGCCTATCATCATATGACTGTCATCCAGACTTCTATCCCTTGTAATAATCTAATTGTCCGCCTTTGAACTGATTAACTTCTGAATATTTTTAAAATGTGGAGCCCAAAACTAGATCCCATATTCTAGATGTGGCCTTACAAGTGATTAAGAGAGGGGTAACAATATGTTGGGATCACAGTATCTAATCTCTTTTTATACACCCTAAAATCGTGTTTACTTTTGCAGCTGCTGCTTGACATGGAGTACTGCTGCTCAGCTTATTTGTAACCAGAATAACTAGTTCCTTCTGTTCTGTAGTCCCGATTATACTTCCATTTAATGTATATCCAGCAATTTGATTACTATGTCCTAGGTGCATTATTCTAAATTTTTCAATGTTAAATCTCATTTGGCAAGTGTTTGCCCATTCAGAACTTTGCAAAGTCCATGAATATCATATCCGCCACATTACCAACATCCAGATTTGCACTTACCTCATCATAGAAATACAACATCTTGGTTAGACACGACTTTTTTTTCATGAATCCATGCTGGTTGTCAGGTATGCTATTATTCTTTGAATATATCTCTGCAGGTCATCGCTTATAATGCCATAAAAAACTTTGCATACCACCAATGTCCTACTTACTGGATGGTAGTTGCTTGGATCCACCCTCTTACCTTTCTTAAATATCAGTACCATGTCAGCCATCCTTCAATCCTGTGACACCAACTCTGTTAGAAGAGAGTCTAAGTAGAGAAGATACAGTGGTCTGTTAATTACTGAACTGAAATCCCTCAATATCCATTGATGAATGCCATCTGGTCCCCGGGGATTTGTCAATGTTTAATATGCTCAAATGCAGGCATACTTCTTGTGTTAAATTAGTTATATCAGTTGGTGAACTGTGAATTTTGCCTTGTTGACTAATCACTGGAACAGTCAGTTCATTAGTCAACACAGATGAAAAGTGCCTGTTTAATATCTCAGGCTTTTCTTTGTCGTATAATTATCTTATTTTTTAAAGGACCAATACTATCCATTTTTTGCTTTTTGGCACTGATGTATATATAAAAAAATTGGGGATTTATTTTAATGTCATTGGTGATTTGTGTTTCAGTAGCTAACTTTGCTAGTTTGATTTCTTTGGCATTTCCTATTGAGATCTTTATACTCCTGACATGCCATTTCTGTATTCTTCGCCTTCAAGATTTTAAATGCTCTTTATTTTGGTCTTATTATACTTTGTACTAGTATTTATCCATAGTGGTTTCTTTTTATTCCTGGGCATTTTATTACCAGAGGGTATACTATTTCCACAAGATTTTAGTAGTATATCCTTAAACATGTCCCATTTATGTTCGGTATCCATGGTCCGAGATTACATGATTAAGCGCTTCACTTAATTTGTTGAAATCCGCTTTGCTAAAGTTCCAGGTTTTAGCATTTCCCCTTTGATATGATCTATTGATTATTACATTTAAACTTTTTCCATATTATGGTCACTGCTGCTCAAGTGCTCCCAGACCTGTAAATGTAAAATTGTACCTGTATCTGGTTATTTGATAGGACCAGATTCTGCAAATTATCTCTCCTGGTCGCTTCATCTACCAACTGAGAGAGGTAAAGGTCTTGAATTGTAGATAAGAACTTGTAGCTTTTAGCATCATTACGGAACGGCTGCTGAAGATTGGAGTATTGCAAATGGAGCAGCCTGCACTTTGTCTAGACTTGAATCCCATAGAAAACCTATGGGATCAGCTGAGTCACCTTTTAGAGGCTCGAAACTCTGTACACGAGAACCCCAATGACCCAAGAAGAGTGGGAGCCATGCCTCAGCAGACAATAACTCCACTTGTGAGCAGCAGGAGATGTCATTGTCAACCTGTAATTGATGCTCAAGGCCTCATGACAAGTTATTGAGACATTTGACATTTTTTTCGGGAGTGGGTATACCCACCACTGGTGTTGGCTTTTGTTTCAGTAATTGTTTGAGATGAGGAAATCACCATTGCATGCTGCTACTTAAATGCCCTACTTTGATAAAATAGCACTGTAGCATAAACGTTTTATGTTTTCCATAAATTTCACCCGAAAGCCAAATATCCCTAACATTTTTTGTTGTGTAGCTGTTCTAGTAGGAATATCATGACCGTTTATTAGTTGTATTTTACAGCAAAATTCATGAGCTGTAAATAGCTTACAGCCGAGAAAAGGGATCTCATTGTTAAAAGTTATCACTCTGGAGACATTAATTTTTCCAAAGCAGTAGATCTACCATTGAACATTGTGAAGAAAATTCCTCAAAAACTGATGAAAAGACAAGAAGTAAATGTGTTCATGATGCTGCCAAGAGACCTATAGCAACATTAAAGAAGCTTTAGGATTTTCTGGCATGTACTGGTTGTTTACTGTATATGATAACCATGTCCCATATGCTTCATATGTCTTGCCTTTAGAGTAGAGTGGCAAGAAAGAAGACATTTCTTACAAAGAAAAATGTTCAAGCCCAGCTATATTGTACCAAATCATGGTATGATAAGACCAAGGTTGACCTTTTTGTTGATAATTCCAAAATGCATATTTGGCGCAAAGCTGAAAGAATAGCATACCCACAGTGAAGCATGGTGGAGGCAGCATTATGCTTTGGGCCTCTTTTTCAGCAGCTAGAACCTGGGGCTTTAGTTAAGGTGGAGGCAATTATGAGCAGTTCCAAATTTCAATCAATTTTTGCAACAAAACCTTCAGCGCTTTGCTAAAGGATAAAGATGAATTTCACATTTCATAACGAAAACGGCCCTAAACATACCTCTAAATCAAGGAAAGAATGGCGATGCCAAAAGAAGATCAGCGTTCTGGAAAGACCCAGCCACAGCCCAGTGCTGAATCCAATTGATATTGTGTGAATGACCTCTCAATCTGACAGAGTTGGAGCTAATGCAAGGAAAAGTGAGCAAAGATTGACAATGCTAGATGTGCCATGCCTCCTACCCAAAAAGACTGAATGCTGTCCTAAATATTAGTTTGAGGATGTGCATATTTATACAACCACATTTATTTTTGTTAATTTTTCTATTTTCCCCAAAAAGATTTTGTGTTTTTTTAGTTGAATTGTAGAGATTATATGAGGGGCCGCTGATAAGTCTTTGGCCTTGTGATTTTTTTTTTTTAGTTTTTATGGTAATGAATGTTACATTACATGAAAGCTTTATGTGTCTAATATATGTTTTCAAAATTTTGTGTTTGTTGCTTATGACAACAGTGTTCTACGCACGCGGGAAAACAAAATGGCGAAGTCTAATGTGATATTCACAGCAACTGAGAGCAGAGGAGTGATTAAAATCTTGTTTCTGCAAGGAAAGTCCGCAAAGCATATTCTTGGTGATATGTCGCAGACATTGGGGGATTAATGCCCTTCATATTCCACAGTTAAAAACTGGATTGCCAGTTTAAAACGGGCCACTTCAGCACCAATGATAAGGAACGTCCTGGACGACAGAGAGTGGTTGCTGTTCCAGAGATCGTCGATGCTGTGCACAACCTCATACTGGAGAATCAATGAATTTCAGCTAAACCAATAGCAGACATCATGGGGATTTCCCATGAATCTTTGTGTCATTATCCATGAACATTTGGACATGAGGAAGCTATCAGCACAGTGGGTCCCCAAATGTTTGACAACAGATCAGAGAAGCATGCGAGTGAAAACTTCCTGGTACATTTGTCAGCCTTACCGGACTGATACGAACTTCCTGGATTGACTAGTCACTAGGGATGAGACCTGGAATTAGTTGTATGACCCTGAAAAGAAGGAGCAGTCAAGAGTGGAGGAACAGTGGTTCTCCTCTTCCAAAGAAGTTCAGGGTGCAAAAATCAGCCACTAAGATGATGGCGTCTGTGTTCTGGGATAAGGAGGGTATGCTGCTAGTGGACTACCTTCAAAAGGGTTTCACCATCAATGCAAGGTATTACATTGAACTTTTGGACCAATTGAAGGCAGCTCTGAAGGCCAAAAGGTGCGGCAAGCTGTGCAAAGGAATCTTGTTCCTGCAAGACAGCACCTCTGCTCACACTGCACAAGCGACCACGGCAAAACTGGCAGAGCTGTGCTTCCAGCTGGTTTACCACCCACCTTATTCACCAGATCTAGCTCCCTCCGACTATCATTTGTTTTCAAACCTGAAGAAACAACTCAAGGGTACCAAATTTCACACCATTTCTGATGCCATGGCTGCTACGGATGCCTGGTTTGAGGCACAACCGAAATCCTTCTTTTTGCTAGGCTTACAGAACTTGGAATACCGAAGTAAGAAGTGTGTTGACATCAGTGGAGAGTATATGGAATAAATGTGAAGTTTCATCATACTATCTCGATTCTTTCTGGGTAAAGCCAAAGACTTATCAGCAGCCCCCCGTAGGTGATATTAAAGGTGGAAAAAGTTCTAAAATTATGCTGATTTTGGTAATTTATTTTTTTTTCATCACAAAAACCTGTCATTTTAACAGGGTCATGTAGACTTTTTATATCTACTGTATGTAGTTTGTTTTCTATACTGAAAAAGAGGAAAACATGATCCGCAAGGTCAAGGTGGTATGGAGGCACGAGATCGCACTACTGCTCGGTGATGAAGGCTTGTGGCAAACAAACAGAAAAATTAAATTCAGCTTCCAATGAATAAAAACTTGAAAAATGTATTAAAAATATTTTTTTTAATTACTTGTGCACAGGAACAAATAATGCATACATGTTGGAGGATCATAAGGAAGGAAAGTTCCATGGAAAAATTCCATTAAAACCTTCCAGATGCGTTTTGAACCCAAGGTGCAAATGAATTAAACTGACAGAATGGAAAACGTTACTTCCTTTAAACAGGTGTTTAATGAACTATACAGGGTGGGCCATTTATATGCATACAACTAAATAAAATGGGAATGGTTGGTGATATCAACTTCCTGTTTGTGGCTCATTAGTATATGGGAGGGGGAAACTTTTCAAGATGGGTGGTGACCATGGTGGCCATTTTGAAGTTTGCTATTTTGGATTCAACTTTATTTTTTCCAATGGGAAGAGGGTCATGTAACACATCAAGCTTATTGAGAATTTCACAAGAGAAACAATGGTGTGCCTGGTTTTAACATAACTTTATTCATTCATTAGTTATTTACAATTTTATGACTACTTATAAAATGTGTTCAAAGTGCTGCCCATTGTGTTGGATTGTCAATGCAACCCTCTTCTCCCACTCTTGACACACTGATAGCAACACTGCAGAAGAAATGCTAGCACAGGCTTCCAGTAGCCGTTGTTTCAGATGCTGCACATCTTGTATCTTCACAGCATAGACAGTTGCCTTCAGATGACCCCCAAAGACAAAAAATGTCTAAGGGGGTCAGATCGGAACATGTTGGTGGCCATTCAACTGGCCCACGATGACCAATCCACTTTCCATGACACTGTTCATGTAGAAATGCTTGGACCTGTGATCCGAGCATTCCTACATGGACAGTGTCATGGAAACTGGATTGGTCAGCGTGGGCAAGTTGAATGGCCACCAAGGTCTCCCGATGTTTAATGTGACTCTCTTCCCACTGGAAAAAATAAAATTTGGATCTAAAATGGCTGACTTCAAAATGGCCACCATGGTCACCATCCATCTTGATAAGTTTCCCCCCTTTCCATATACTAATGAGCCACAAACAGGAAGTTCATATCACCAACCATTCCCATTTTATTTAGGTGTATTCATATAAATGGCCTACCCTGTATAGCACCTGATAATAATACTACAATCTGTAACGCTCACCACCAGGGGGCGCAGGTACACTGGAATGGTATAGAGTTCCTAGGTGTAGTAAGACGCTAGTCTGCTATGGACGCTAGTACCAAGGCGGGGATGATCTGCAGAATAGTCGATCAAGCAGAGTGTCAGAAGCCGGGAGGTCACACTAGCCCTGAGGAGCAAGAGAAGCCGAGGTAATGTGCAAGCCGGTGCTCGATAAGCCAGGAAGTAGCATCAGGTACAGAAGGGGAGCAGAGCCGTGGTCAGAGAACAAGCCAGGGTCGGAAACTGAGAGAACCTAAAGATACAGAGGAGAGAGTGGAGCTGGGGTCACAAAACAGGTCGAGGGACAGGGAGTACAGACACTATGGGGGGGACAGAGGTTGCGAATGGGATGCAAGGTTACGAGACAAGATCAGAACAACTCATGAATACCAGAAGCGTACACTGCAGAGCAGGAACTATTACTTGCGGCGTTCCGGGTGAAACAGCTCCAAGATAAGGCAGCGCGATCACCTGGAATGAGGCGAATAGGCCCCTCCCATCGAGCATGAACCCGGAGAATACAAAAAACACCTAGGACACAATGCCTCTGCATAGAGCAGAGCCATAAGTGAATCATGACGTATGGACATACACAGACAGCAATAAGCATGGTGAATACATTTTTCAAGTTTTATATTCATTGGAAGCTGGATACAATTTTTCCATCTTGTTTTCTATAACAACCAGGAAAATTGTCAGTGCAGCTTTAAGAAGTAAAACATTCAGTAACTCAGGATTATTATGATCTAACGCAATCTATATACAAAGTTGCAATTTTTTATGTTGATTGCTTTATGTAGATTTCGTTAGGTAGGACATATCCATTAAATCATTGCAGAACAACAAAGGCACTGACAAACAGGGCGGCCATTGTGTTTGTGGAATCTGAGCGGACGTGCAAACCACAGCAGTTTTCAAATTGTTTAAAATTAATTGTTTGTGTCTGTAAGCCGAGCAACAATAAACAATCAATATACAAACCACAGCGGCTAATAATGCGGATTTCACCTAAACAGAGGCATCAGTGTTCCCTGGAGGTTGATCCGCAAACCATTTTCAGGGAAAAAAAACTTAGAGAAAATGAAGAAATTGCTTTCCGGCTGTTTTGAAGCCTTAAGGGTGCTTTACACACTGTGACATCGCCAGCGATAGCTAGCAATGTCGAGCGCGATAGCACCCGCCCCCGTCGTCCGTGCGACATTTGGTGATCGCTGCCGTAGCGAACATTATCGCTACAGCAGCGTCACACGCACATACCTTTTCAGCGACGTCGCTGTGACCGCCGAACAATCCCTCTTTCAAGGGGGAGGTGCGTTCGGCGTCATAGCGATATCACTGCGGCGTCACTAAGCGGCCGGCCAATAGAAGCGGAGGGGCGGAGCTGAGGGGCCGGAACATGCCGCCCACCTCCTTCCTTCCTCATTGCCGGTGGATGCAGGTAAGGAGATGTTCGTCATTCCTGCAGTGTCACACATAGCGATGTGTGGTGCCGCAGGAACGACGAACAACCTGCGGCATGCACCACCAACGATATTATGAAAAGGAGCGACGTGTCAACGATCAACGATTTTTCATGTTTTTGCGATCGTTGATAGTCGCTCCTTGGTGTCACATGCTGTGATGACGCTACCGGCGCCGGATGTGCGTCACTAACGACGTGACCCTGACGATATATCGTTAGCGATGTCGCAGCGTGTAAAGCACCCTTTACTCTTTAAATGTACTTTCTCACAGTAATATCATGCAGTACTGACTTTTAGCCTGTAGATGTCACTGATGGTATTACTTATTTTGTGGTTATTTTACATGAAATATCCAGACATTGCTACTATCTAGTTTTTCAAGCTCCTGCTGTTACTTTTTGGCAAAGGATTTTGCCTATTATGTCATATATTTGGCTTATGTTAAATGGTCACTGTTATTTCTTCAAACTTTGCATAAATCAATAGTACAGTCAAATATAAGAAATAGTGTATTATCTTTTAATGAAAATTCTTTTTTTTTATCCTCTTATCAGCCACTTCTTTCCCTCCTCGCTGCCTTCTGACCTCACCATCCACCCTAAAAAGAACAGCTCAAATCCATCTAAGTCAATGCAAGCCTGAGTGCCAGAATAGCGCTGTGTCCTGTTTCACCTCCTATTATACTGTATGGAAGGGGAAGACGATTGAGGAGCGCACGCCTCAGCAAGTGATGGAAGATGACACAGACAGCAGCTTTCCAGGGAATCTGTCAGCAGGTTTTTGTCACTTGAGAGCAGCAATAGAAACAAAGACCCAGTGATGTCACTTACTGGGCTGCTTGCTATAGTTTTGATTAAAATCATTGCTTTATCAGAAGGAGATTATCATGAGGACTAGTAAACCTGGTACCATGTAGTCCTCCATATTCATGAGCTCTGTATAACCCCACCTCCACCACTGATTGGCAGATTTCTATATACACTGTGCATAGGCAGAAAGCTGCTAGTCAATGGTGAGGTTATACAGCGCTCAGCAATCGGAGAACTGCTAGATCTGTAGCAGATAAAACAAGGATTTTATCAAACAGCCCAGTAAGTGAAACATAAATGGAACCAGGGCTTCTGCCCTTTATAATCCTGGTGCTCTCAGATGGGGTAACAAAAGTAATGTAACTATTTTAGCTTAGTCTTATGTTACCTTCACATCCACCAGCTCACATCTGCTGTGAATGATCTTTAACGCTGTTGCTAGTTCTGTCTCATATTCTACAGAAAAAGGACGGGTCTCTCTCTGTACTGTGTATAGAGGACATGATAGGTGCAAGTCTCCATGCTCCAGCTCAGAGAAAACTGGTGAAATATGCGGGACACAAGTCACATAATGGCCAGACAGTGCCAGAATGAATGCCAATTTGATATATGAAGTTAACTAGTATTCATTGACTTAAAGGGATATTTCCATCTCTAAGATCCTCTCCCAATATGTAGTAGGTGTAATAATAATAATAATATTAGCAAATACCTCCAATTAGAAATGTAGTATAGTTCTCCTGATATAGCCATGTCTTACCTCATGTGCAGGGCATTGCATTAACTTAGGTATCCATGGTTATGACAACGAGCAACTAACTACCTGTGACTATATGCGTGGTCATAAACATGGATACCTAAGGTCCTGTAATGCCCTGAACATGAGGGAAGTGACATAGTGAGTCAAAATACCTCCAATTAGAAATGTAATATAGTTATTTGCTAATATTATTATTATTATTATTATTATTATTATACCTACTACATATTGGGATAGGATCTTTACCTCTTTAAATCACTTGTAACTATTGTGCTTCCTATGAATTTTCACTCATCTGAAAACACTTTACATTGTAGACAGCAAATCCCGTTTATACAGATGGATATTTTCTGGCCAAGAAAAGCCATGCGATCAAAGCGTGTTCACATTGGACTATGAATAGGAAAGAACGTTCGTACGATCAACACCCCACATGAATGGCCCCTCCATGGCGCCTGGGTCATTCGTACGGCTGTGTGTAGGATAATAGGCTCTTCTAAGTATGTATTCTTACGATCTATCAAGAACATTAGTGACAGAAAAGACCAAATATTTTAACATTTCTTTTATCTCAACAGTTCAGTAAGAGGTTAGCGCTAAAAATATCTTTTAAGTTAAGAAAAATAAATGTATATATCAACTGTAAAGACCTTTATTTGACAACTTAAAACATACATTGAAGATAAAGCGACCACTAATAGATTAGAAGACTGTCCATTGTGTGAATAAGTCGTCTGTTTATTCTCCGGGAGGAGTGAGCTGCACATTGTCACTGCACCACACCGACTTGTTTCATGGTCGCGTTCTTCTTCATGAACGCCCCATTGGTATTGGAGTGGACAATGCAGAAGACCTATACCATGCCCTGAAATAACATTCATTACTTCATAGGGAAAGAAATGAGAGGGATGTGAAGACAACCAGGGCAAGTTATTGACAAAAAGTGGACCTCTTGTAAACCATTTTCCTTCCTGTAATACAGGTGCCGAGTTACCTAAATAGATTGTCTTTGTCTTAGCTGTAATTGTTCTTTTTTTATTACATCAACTATTAAAAAATTGTGGACTACTCCCATTTTGTAAGCCTCAGCTCCGCTATGTAGGGGGCTGGTGACATAGCCTATCAACCTGGTACAGGAGGAGAGAGGACCTTGAGGGCTCACAGTCTACAGGGAATGAGTGAGGGTACAGTAGGTGAGGACAGAGCCGATTGCGCAGTGGTGTACTGGTCTGAGGATTACTGTAGGTTTGTTGGAAGAGATGGGTCTTCAGGTTCCTTTTTGAAGCTTTCCACGGTAGGTGAGAGTCTAATATGCTGGGGTAGAGAATTCCAGAATATGGGGAGGCGCAAAAGAAATCTTGTATGGGATTGTGGAAAGAGGAGATATGAGGGGAATAGAGAAGGAGATCTTGTGAGGATCTGAGATTGCATGCAGATAAGTACCGGGAGACTAGGTCATAGATGTAGGGAGGAGACAGGTTGTGGATGGCTTTTTCTGTAATAGTTAGTGTTTTGAATTGGAGTCTTTGGGCAATGGGAAGCTAGTAAAGGGATTGGCAGAGTGGCGAGGCTGGGGAATAGCAAGGGGAGAGGTGGATTAATCGGGCCGCAGAGTTTAGAATAGATTGGAGGGGTGCAAGAGTGTTGGGAGGCCACAGAGCAGGAGGTTGCAATAGTCGAGGCGGGAGATGATGAGGGCATGCACTAATGTTTTTGCTGATTCTTGGTTAAGGAATGCACGAATCCAGGAAATATTTTTGAGTTGTAGTCGGCAGGAAGTGAAGATGACTTGGGTGTGTGGCTTGAAGGATAGAGCAGAGTCGAGGGTTACTCTGAGGTAATGAGCTTGTGAGACTGGGAAGAGTGAGCAGCCAATGACTTTGATGGATAAACTTGCTGGAGGGATTGAGAGAGGAGGAGGAAAGACAATGAATTCACTTTTGTCCATGTTAAGGCTTCGGAATTGTGCAGAGAAGAAGGATGAAATAGCAGACACATCGTGGGAACAAGATTCATGATAGACACAATCATTTACGCTGACCCAATTTGCAATATTTCTAAAGAGGGACTCAAAATTTTAAGCAATTGTGGCTCCATAAACGCATGGACGCATCAATATTTCAAGAGGAGCCGTCACGTGCCATTAATATGTTGTTGCTTCATCTATTCTACATGCTGCTGTTCTCCTGAATCTTTTTTGTTTTGTGTCTTTATTGCTGATATAGCCCACCATTTTTGTGTGTAAATCTGGACCTGTTGGTCACGGGAGCGCGATCCTCAACTTATTTATATCAGAGTCATCATCAGGATCATGCCTCCTTGGGTAACGAGATAATGAGACTAGGCACTCCAAGAGTAAGCGCACCCAATCCTACAGAAGTGCCGTGTCCTAATTTACTATTGATGGTCTCCTTGGGTATTGAGACTAGATTTACATAGATGGAAGAAGGGGACATATCTCAAGCGGATTGGCAGCAAAAAATAGAAATGCCAGATTCTGGGGACTGCGGCATTAAATGGTATGGCAGCTACACGACAGATAATTTGGCAAATCAATGCTGATACCAATAATCTACATCTAAGGCTGCTTTCACACTACGTCTTTTTAACATGCGTCCTGAACGTTTTTTTAACGCAGAAACGGATCCAGTGCAAATGCGTTTTCATTTCAATGCATTTGCAATGGACTCGCGTTAACATGCGTTCACCTGCGTTTGCGTGCGTTATCGTGAGGATCCAGCGACTTGCAGTTTTTTAACATCTTTCAAAAACGCTACTTGTAGCGTTTTTGAGCTGCGTCCAAATGCTGCAAATTGCTGGATCCTGACTAAACAGCACGCAAACGCATGTGAACGCTGGCATTCTGATAGACAGGATCCTGCTTGCTCTACTGAGCATGCCCAGAAGCCAGCCTCCGTGATCAGTCTATCTCTCTCCTACCTCTCTGTCTCTCTCTTCCCTTTCTCTCTGTCTCTCCCCCTCCCTCTCCCCCACCTGAGAGCTGCGGACACTCGTAACCAAGGTAAATATCGGGTAACCACTTATCTTAGTTACCCGATGTTTACGTTGGTAACGTGTGCAGGGAGCCCGGCTCCTAGCAGCTGCAGACGCTTGTAACCAAAGTAAATATCGGGTATCCAAGCAAGTATACCCGATGTTTACCTTGGTTACGAGCCTCGCAGCTGTCAGATGCCGGCTCCCAGTCTGGCACGTTTAGTTCCCATCACTCCCGATCACATGACTCCAATGCCCGCCCCTAAACATCCAGTGACAGGATCCTGCAAAGTAACACATGCGTTTGCATGCATTTTTTGCTGTAAAAGCAGGATCCGCTTTTGCAGCAAAAAACCGTTCAGGACGCATGTTAAAAAGACGTAGTGTGAAAGCAGCCTAAGTAAGTTATTTATGACAGGTGCAAAACCAAATATTATCAGAACATTTATCAGACATAACTTTTGGATTCATTGAGTTGTGTGGTTTTGAGACATTTGGTAGGGATTAGCGAACCCGAACTGTAAAGTTTGGGGTTTGTACCAAACACTGGGTGTCTGGGGCTCGAACCAGAACACGGACATTTAAAAAAAAAAAAAAATATCAGTGTTTGGGTGCTGATCATATACAAACACTCGATCCAGCATCACTATACTAGGGTACGCTCGGTGCTCTGCCCAGTGAGAACTGCTTGCAAGTGCTTGAGTACTTCTCACTGAGGGTAAAAACATTTTCGGATGTAGTGTGTGTAAAAAAAACAAACAAAAAATCCTCCCTCCCCCAGAATTGCTTAGTTTATAGCTGGCTATATGTTGGTGTAGAGCAAAGCTGCCCAATTGTTGGCTTCCACTATACTCATTGATTTGGGTCCCCATTGAGTTATATGGGATTCGGGGTTTGGGAACACGTTCAGGTCAAGTCTGGGTACAAAAACAAACTTTTAACTAATGTCCAGCTGAATCTGAACATACACAGATCGCTCATCTATAGGAGTTGGTGTCTTTTGGGCTGCAAGAAATACAAGAAATTGCTGAGTACTATAGACAATGACTAGAGCAGCGGGACCTCTGTTTTAGACCGCTATTGATCAGCCTTGTATTCCTTATCATGTGCCTATGGTATAAATTTACTTTTTTTGGAAAACTCCTTAAGGATCAAAATACTGCATCAAAATGGTAAGAATCCTTACAGTATAGAATATCTGGCCATTATAATCTACAGGACACGTGCATGATCCCTGCTAATTGTGCACGCATCTCCGCAGATGTGAGGGGTCATAAATTCACCACCGCACACCTCCAAAGCAGGACTGAGCAGCATTGGATAACACCTTAAAGGGAACCTGTCATCAGGAATTTGGCTTTCAACCTAAACGTTTCCCCCTCTGCAGCTCGTGGGCTGCATTCTAGGAAGGTTTTTGTACTTTTTGTGCCCCTTTTTAAACCAAAATAAACACTTTATAAACTTGTACCTTTCTGTTTGAAAATCTTGTTAATTTTCCATGGGGGCGGGCCGTGTGGCGTCCGTTGCTGTAGCTTACGCCGTCCCCCATGCTCCAAATCATGCCTCATAACGCCGCCCACTGCGCCGAGGTCCCGTGCACGCCGGGACACCTAGTGACGTGATCGCACGCACGAGAGTATGGGCGGCGCTGTGATTGCATCGCAAGTGCGCGCCCATACTCTCGTGTGCGCGCTCTCCCCTCTGTACGTCGCTCAGATCCTCTGCTTCTCCTGTGCTGTGCTCCTCCCATCTATTTCCTGCTGCAGGGTACGATGGGAAGGAGGTGACGTCTGGCCGGCACAGAACGCTGGAGGCAGTGTGGGAAAGGGCGGGCACGAGAGTATGGGCGGGCACTTGCGATGCAATCACAGCGCCGCCCATACTCTCGTGCCTGCGACCACGTCACCAGGTGTCCCGGCGTGCACGGGACCTCGGCGCAGTGGGCGGCGTTATGAGGCATGATTTGGAACATGGGGGACGGCGTAAGCTACAGCAACGGACGCCACACGGCCCGCCCCCATGGAAAATTAACAAGATTTTCAAACAGAAAGGTACAAGTTTATAAAGTGTTTATTTTGGTTTAAAAAGGGGCACAAAAAGTACAAAAACCTTCCTAGAATGCAGCCCACGAGCTGCAGAGGGGGAAACGTTTAGGTTGAAAGCCAAATTCCTGATGACAGGTTCCCTTTAAGCTTCAACCTGTGTCCACTGTACGGGCACCGACAAGGGAACATCACATCATTTTTTAATTTTTTTTTATTGTGCATCATTTTTTTAAATCCATGAATAAGAAAAATTATAGGAAGATCTTGGATCTATAATACTTGCTGCAGAAAGTTTTGCTACAGTTCCATTCATAGGGATGAAGATTGTGGAAATCGCAGAGCTTCCTGCCAGAAGAATCACATTCAGATAAAAGGGAAGGACTTTCAGTCGCACGTGTTTCTGTATTTAGTGTGAATATAACGTAAAACTATGATTGCATGTGTGCACTTATTGAGTTATACCGCACCAGGAAATTAATGGTGCTCTAAAAAGAAATAATATTTATGCCCGATACTGAAAATGCTCACTATCCCTGTGCTATAGGCAGAAAATGCTTGTCTCAGCAAGGTAGGTAATAGGTAGCTGCTGTAATAAATGGAAGTGCAGAGAGAATGTAATGAATGTGGCATGATCAGATTGCAAGGACAACTGGAAATGACAGGTACTGCAGTTTCTGTATAGTAATCTACTGCCCTGCACTGTCAATGTGGGAGGAAGCATCAGAGACTGCTATACAGAAGAGCTCAGAAAAAAGACTGCAATATAGAAGAACCCAGAAAAGAGACTGCAATATAGAAGAACTCAGAAAACAGAGACTGCAATACAGAAGAGCTCAGAAGAGACTGCAATAGAGAACTCAGAATAGACTGCAATCCAGAAGAACTCAGCAAAGAGACTGCAATATAGAAGAACCCAGAAAATAGACTGCAATATAGAACTCAAAAAAGAGACTGCAGTATAGAAGAACTCAGAAAAGAGACTGCAATATAGAAGAACCCAGAAAAGAGACTGCAATATAGAAGAACTCAGAAAACAGAGACTGCAATACAGAAGAGCTCAGAAGAGACTGCAACAGAGAACTCAGAATAGACTGCAATCCAGAAGAACTCAGCAAAGAGACTGCAATATAGAAGAACCCAGAAAATAGACTGCAATATAGAACTCAAAAAAGAGACTGCAGTATAGAAGAACTCAGAAAAGAGACTGCAATATAGAAGAACTCAGAAAAGAGACTGCAATACACAAGAACTCAGAAAAGAGACTGCAATATAGAAGAACTCAGAAAAGAGACTGCAATATAGAACTCAAAAGAGAGACTGCAATATAGAAGAACTCAGAAAAGAGACTGCAATATAGAAGAACTCAGAAAAGAGACTGCAATCCAGAATAACTTTGAAAAGAGACTGCAATATAGAAGAACCCAGAAAATAGACTGCAATATAGAAGAACTCAGAAAACAGAGACTGCAATCCAGAAGACCACAGAAAACAGAGACTGCAATATAGAACTCAGAAACAGAAACTGTAATACAGAACTCAGAAAAGAGACTGCAATATAGAAGAGCTCAGAAACAGAGACTGCAATCCAGAAGACCTCAGAAAACAGAGACTGCAATATAGAAGAGTTCAGAAAATAGACTGCAATCCAGAAGAACCCAGAAAAGAGACTGCAATACAGAATAACTTAGAAAACAGAGATTGAAATACAGAAGAACTCAGAAAACCAAGTCTTGAATACAGAAACTGAGAAGAGAAAAGAGACTGCAATACATTAGAACTCATAGAGATTAATACAGAACTCAGAAACAGAGACTGTAATATAGAAGAACTCAGAAAACAGAGACTGCAATACAGAAGAACTTAAACAAAATTGCAATCCAGAAAAACTCAGAAAACAGGAGCTTAAACCAGAAATAAAAAACACCTCAGAAAACAGAGACTGCAATACTGAAGAACTCAGAAAAGAGATTGCAATACAGAAGAGCTCAGAAAAGAGATTGCAATACAGAAGAGCTCAGAAGAGACTGCAATACAGAAGAACCCAGAAAAGAGATTGCAATACAGAAGAGCTCAGAAAAGAGATTGCAATACAGAAGAGCTCAGAAAAGTTGAAGAATTGTCTGACAGCAGCAGCAGCCATCCCAGCCCCTGCCTCCTGCCATCAGCACTACACCAGCAGCAGACAGAAGGATTCCTGGCAGTGTAGCTCCAGATCTCGGCTGCAGGCTCTTCCTACAGATCCTACTTATGTCAGATCTGGATCTAAACTTAGAGGCAACAGAACACAAGTAGAGAAGCCAGAGAGCCTCCACTTACTATAGGAGGAGGCAGGGTCCTCCTGATCTGTATAGTGGGGGAGGCAGGGGCCAGACATACAAAGGCATTGGAGCCTCCAGCCACACACCTACAGAAAGCGAAAGGAAACCCCCTGCAACCTACACAGAAGGAGAATGCTGCCCACCTACACACAAGCCTTCCGCTGAGAGGGGTCTCACATCCACCTCATTAATAAAGGGGAGATCACAACCTGCAGAGGAGAAGGAGGAGGAGGATTTTCCAACTCACCAAGGACAGACCCTGAACTTCAGCCCATGAAAATGTTGTAGGCAACCATAAAAGAATCCCAAGCAGCAAGCACAAGATGAATGAGATGCAGGCACATTTGCTTTCCTTAGATCCATCTCCTGCAATTGCTTCTACTTGAGCTGATCGCAAGGAGCCTTCTCCAGTGAAGGAGGATTAAGCACTTACAGGATCCGGGCTTCCTTGTGCATCTTCCAAGATTCAGCACATTTGTTTGTTTTGGGTTTTTTAAACCAAGGACCAAAAACACCCGGAGGTGATTGGTCCATTCAAGATCCTCCCTCAGCACCTTTGGGGTAGTTGTAAGTTCTCTTGTACCTGGATGCTGCCTGATTCCTAAACTGAGTGAGGACCTAAGACTTGTTCAGATGGTTCACTTAATGTGTTTTTTTATATCCCCCTAAGCTGTGGACACACTGTCCAGAAATGAACCTGGGATTTCTCCTTACTTCCAGACATCTCCTCTGGATCCTCCTAGGTAAGAGTCCTCAGCATGTAACCTTTCACACAATTGTACCTGTGCCTCTATAGGTGTGATTACTGACTTCTAATTCTAATGTCTTTATGTCACCGCCCTAAGGTGTTTATTATATCATCATGTTCCAAGAAGTTGTGAGGGACACATCTGACAATCCCTTGGTATCTGCCTTCCTGTAGAACCTACCTGGCTGGCTTCTTATGAATATACCTGTTATACCTGTTCTTTTTAGAGAACATATTCAGGATATTATTTTAATTAATGCAATTAGAACACATTTATTTGTAAATTAGTGTGATACTATATTAATGAACTCTTGTCTCTTGGGAGTCAGATTGCCCTTCTTGTCTGGTGCCTACTATGGACAGGTAGCAGATGTTGTTTAATATTTCTTTAAATACGCTCCATTTATTTTTCTTTTTACAACATCCATTATTTTGCCCTAAATAATGGGTCTATTCCAGTCATCAGATTGCAAAAATAAAAATGGCTAATGTTGTGCTAGCAACATACGGCGAGTGCCGCTACACAACATCTGCGCTAATTGTAAATTCTGGAACCTGATGACCATTTTGATACATTTTTAATATGTTTACAAATGTCTTTCATTCAGTAGATTAAAAAAAACCCTTCATGCATGTTGAAAAAAAAATTGTTCAAGCTGTCGCGAAATGTGGACAGATTTCAAAAATGTCTCAATTTTTAGAAATTTGACAAACTGAGAACTGACAAAAACTATTAATATTTTGATGTATCGTGATGGTTATTTGGATGTTAGTCCACCAATACGTGATGTTTATGGTACAATCTGAATTTTTTTTTTGATGAATGTTCTTACTCGCTGCTACATTTGGAAATATTGTTTTATTTATTGGTGTACAAAATAACTGATGGAAATAATTCCGCATAATTCCTGAAATTAACCGGTACCATAAATGACGCTATCTTTCTACTGCTATAGCTATATAGCTGAGGAAATGTCAGAGATTGAACTATCTGTTATTGAGCATTGAGATTGGCGTAGGAATCAGACAGGTACCCCCAATAAATTACATATTTTCTGAAACTTTTATGATTTCACCTTCTTGTATCCAACTCCTTCAATGAGGATCTCAATGATTAGTAGTTTTCAAATAAGAAAGGTCACTTTACCAGGAATAGATTTTTTTTTTTAATGGTGTGTCCATGGGTACACCTTAAATACACCTTGTAAACCTATGACCTAAGTAACTGAAACGGGGGTCTTACACTGTAGGGAAGAAGGTCCCTATTTATGAAGTCTGACCATAGTAAAGCTCATCTGATTTTGGAGGGGCTTTCTAACCATCTAATGAATATTGAGGCCTCTGGACTCTCCCATTATAGGAGATATCGCTGAAGATAAAGTAGAGTGTCGAGCCTAGTGTATTTTTAAAAAACTTGAGAGAGCGAGCTATCCTTCAAAAAACTCTAACACTTTTTAATGCATATGGTCAGCCTAAAGGCCCCATACACATTAGACTGATGCCAGCCAAACCCACCAATATTGGTATTGGCAGATTCAGCCGACAGTCTAATGGGTATGGAAGCCTTCCTGCCTTCTCGGTAGATGATGTTGGGGGGCGAAGGATTTGGTATTCCTATTTTGGAGGTTTACATTTTTTCTTCTCTGAGTTAAGATGCCAGAAGAGTTGAGAATTGACCCTCTCATAGTAAACGTTTCTGTGTATAATGTGTTCTGGAGAGTTAGCTGTGGGCTGAATGATCAAAATGTTGTCTATAAGGCTATGTGCCCACGGTACTCTGTATCTGCGGATTTTTCTGCATGAAAATCCGCAGCTTTCCCCCGGAATCCGCACCTTTTCATAGGTGCGGATTTGATGCGGATTTGACGCAGATTTTGTTGCGGATTTTGCGATTTTTTTAAATTCAATTGAATAGGCAAAATCTGCATGAAAATCCGCAACAATAATTGACATGCTACAGATTTTTCCGCACAAAAATCCGCACGATTTCCGCTGCGGAAAAATCCGCAGCGTGTGCACAGCATTTCCCAAATGCCATAGAAATGGCTGGGGAGTAGCTGTGCTGCAGATTTCTGGAAAATCTGCGGCTTTTCCGCGAGAAATCCGCGGCAAAATCCGTGCATTTTCCGCAGCGTGGGCACATAGCCTCAGGGTCTTCACCAAACGTTTGCAGTAGGATCATTTTATTGTTTGCAGCCAGAGCTACTATATCTGATACCAGTTTTTATAGATCCATTGTCCATGCAAATGTACATTGCCTGGTTACTTAAAATCACATTGAAGCAAGCCTCTCTTCACTCCTGGGTAGGTCAGTTGTCACCTCAATCAAATTTGATGGGAATAATAAAGCAACATGTACGGCACAACAGAAACCATGATGGACTTCTTGTAAGCCTATAGGGTCTGTCAAGACACTATTGGTATCAGTTGTAAGAAGAATCCTGTAGTGAATCTGTTGACTTTTTAGTTTCTTGAAAATTATCAAAAGGATCCTTTTTTTTTGCTGGGACGGACAACAGCAATGTTTCCAGGTCCAACGTTGAAACTGTTCATTGTTATAAGTGGTTACTTCTTAAGTCAATATTGTAATGAGTTGTACATAGTTTGGTAGCGTAACTCTCATCAGAGCAAATGTCATTGTACAGTGAGGGGGAAGAAGTGAGCTGTGACCATCACTTAGTAAACAGTGGATACTGTGTAGTCCACTGTATATAGAGGTGTCACCTTTCATCGTAATACTGTCTGTGATGATAATGAGACTCATGAAGTCTTCTGTGCGAAACAGGAAAAGGGAGTCTAGTATAAGACCTTATATAAATGTTGTTATGTGTATATAATATTCATTTATTTTCCCCAGATGGCAGCATATAAAAATCACTGTTGCTTACAGTCTACCCTGTTCGTAAACTGTAAAACTGGTATACTGCCTGGAGTTTACACAATGATAAAATGGGAGCTATCATTCAAAAATTCAACTAGGCTCGCGAAAAAAAAAAAACCCAAGCCATCACGTGCCTGTGTCAACTGGAAAATAAAAATGTACGTCACATTGAAGAAAAAGAGGTCAAAAATCGACTGAAAAAATGTCTTAAAAGTTAAATCAGGAAAGGCATAAGGAAGTGTAGACAGAAGTCTGATGTCTGCAGAACCTGAGCTGTAATGATACAATAACTGAATTGTGGAAAAGTGTTAGCAACTATTTTTGAGTTCTTAACTATTGGAAAACTTTTGACATAGTTCTAATATGTGCCATTATATTATTCGTATAAGGTGACATCTGTATTTGCTAATTGTGACATGTTATTTATATGCTGTGTGTTATGGTTGTACTAAAGAATAGGAATAAATAGGAGGTTGCTAAGAATCCAGTATCGGAAAATGTAAGTCCACGCTGGTAACTTGATCGGTATTCAGGTTCAGTGGATTTACAGCGCTGTCCTGGACACCCGTTTAAGTTGCCTCGGCAATAAATATTATTCAGCGGCAGGTAAATGGGTTAGCAGACCCTTTCCTGACCAGAGATGCCCCCTAATAACAAGACCCTGTATAAAAAGAGCAAAATGTTTGTAAACATTAAACTGACCATGGCAACTCCAAGTAATCACAGGTCCTTCACCTTTAGAAATGGAGTTAGAGCATTAGCTTCATCTCATCATCACTTTAATAGACTTTACAGACTTTAATAATCCACAGCTTTATGTAACTTCTTTCATGATGTGTTTTCCATATGGAAGACTTTCCTTACATGAAAATGGCTTTAGAATTTTATGAACGTGCTGCTCTTGTGCAATGTATTCCTATGGTCTGCAAGAGTCACACAATAAATGGTGGACTGTGGGTAGGGTCTACGGCTTTGCCGAGCTCCTCTGCTGCCTCTAGTGCCTGTATCTCATCCCTGTTTTAAAGTTTGTGCGGGCACCATTCTTGGCGCTAGCAGTGCTTGTGCAGATTGATCACCCAGTGGTCTTCCGTAGTGATGAGCGGGCAGTACCATGCTCGGGTGCTCGGTACTCGTAACTAGTGATGATCGGGCAGTACCATGCTCAGGTGCTCGGTAATCGTAACTAGTGATGAGCGAGCACTACCATGCTTGGGTGCTCAGTATTCTTAACTAGTGATGAGCGAGCACTACCATGCTTGAGTGCTCAGTACTCTCAACTAGTGATGAGTGAGCACTACCATGCTCGGGTGCTTGGTACTCATAACTAGTGATGAGCGAACACTACCATGCACGGGTGCTTGGTATTCATAACTAGTGATGAGCGAGCACTACCATGCTCGGGTGCTCGACACTCGTAACTAGTGATGAGCGAACACTACCATGCACGGGTGCTCGGTATTCGTAACTAGTGATGAGCGAGCACAACTATGCTTGGGTGCTTGGTATTTGTAACTAGTGATGAGAGAGCACTACCATGCTCAGGTGCTCGGTACTCGTAACTAGTAATGAGCGAACACTACCATGCTCGGATGCTCGGTACTTGTACCTAGTGATGAGCAGGCACTACCATGCTCAGGTGCTCGGTACTCGAAAGGATCATTTGGATTCTCGATCAGGCTCGACTCATGTACCGAGTATAATGGAAATTAATGGAGAATGCAAGCATTTTTCTGAAAGATCTTCCAGAAAACATTGACTTCTATTTTACGCTGTACATGAGTTGAACACCTTCCGAGCATCCACTGCTCCTTATGAGTATCAAGCACCCGAGCATGGCAATGTTTGTTCATCACTAGTCTTCAGTAAAATGGTGCTGGTGGTAGCACATGTGCAGATTTAGATCTCTGCTGAATGATATGCTGAGACTTCATTCTGCGCATGCGCCACCATGGTGCCGGTTTACAAAAGACTGATTGGAGGTTAATCTGTGCATGCACATCCATTGGCCCCATTTTACTGAAGAACACTCGGACATCAATTTGTGCAAGGATCTCCCGTGGCTGAAACAGCACCGGCATAAACTTTAAAACAAGAGTAAGAAACAGACACCTGAGGCAGGTGGTGGGACTGTGTTAGGAGGTCGTTGGTAGGCGTCAAACACAGCGATGCGTCCTGCCCAGTAGGACATCGCCTTGAAGAAAATGGTCCCAACCATCCATCAACGACTGGCGATCTCACAGCATTGGCCTGATCGTTGGTAAGTGTCACACATAACGAGATCGCTGCTGCGTCACGGAAACGGTGCCGCAGCAACGATCTCGTTAGCGAACTCGTTGTGTGTGACGGGGCCTTTACAGGCCCTTTGGCCAATTGCCACATCTGTAATCCATGGTAGCCAGATCAGAGACCTGCCATCCTCTTCCTACCTGCTGTCATCCTCTGTGTTTCGTCTGATTAGTAGTCATGGTATAACATTATTATAATCAAAAAACGTCCTATAGGAACTGTCACCCAGAAAAAAAAAATGACCAATTCCACCAAAATGTTTTATTTTTTTTAAATATATCTTTATTCACACAAAAAAATCATTAAAAATAAATATAAAATTTAGGATTCCCCTGAGAAAGTCACGTGTATGAAACACGCTTTGGAGTTAGGAGGCATGCTGTGATTGTATACAAGCATCTGAGAATTTCTTAGCTATGTAAGGTTTGTCTCACCTATTAACAATTGTGGCACTATTGTTCTTAGGCTAATCAGGATATAAGTAGGCTATTATTATCCAGCGTCTTTAGCTGGGAGATTATGTTGTATAGAAGTATTTACTACCTATGTGGCTAATGGTATACATATACCTAAAGGCCACGTCACACTAAACAACATCGCTAGCAACATCGCTGCTGAGGAACGACTTTTGTGACGTTGCTAGTGATGTCGCTGTGTGTGACATCCAGCAACAACCTGGCCCCTGCTGTGAGGTCGTTGGTTGTTGCTGAATGTCCTGGGCCATTTTTTAGTTGTTGCTCTCCCGTAGTGAAGCACAGATCGCTGTGTGTGACAGCGACAGAGCAACAACTGAATGTGCAGGGAGCAGGGAGCCGGCTTCTGCGGACGCTGGTAACCAATGTAAATATCGGGTAACCAAGAAGCCCTTTCCTTGGTTACCCGATATTTACCTTCGTTACCAGCGTCCGCCGCTCTCACGCTGTCAGTGCCGGCTCCCTGCTCCCTGCACACATAGCCAGACTACAGATCGGGTAATTAACCCGATGTGTACTCTGGCTAGGAGTGCAGGGAGCCAGCGCTAAGCGGTGTGCGCTGGTAACCAAGGTAAATATCGGGGTGATTACCTGATATTTACCTTAGTTACCAAGCGCAGCATCGCTTCCACGCGTCGCTGCTTGCTGGGGGCTGGTCACTGGTGAGATCTGCCTGTTTGACAGCTCACCAGCAACCCGTGTAGCGACGCTCCAGAGATCCCTGCCAGGTCAGGTTGCTGGTGGGATCGCTGGAGCGTCGCTTAGTGTGACGGTACCTTTACCCTCTCATATATTGCTAGGATTTTAATTAGCTAATTTAGTTGTTTATACTTTTTATTCTTATAAGTGTCTTAGGGTGATTGTTGATTTTACATATCATATTGTTGAGGAGAGCCATTAGATCAAATACTTAATTAATCTGGGCATACAGGACTGTGAGAAGTGTGTTTAATGAAATCAATTTGCCTTTCATGAGCCAGGTTTTCAGATATAACTAAGATAGCCACCAATGACATCATAGACCATCCCATCAGCATGGATCCACCAGATGACGACATAGACCCTCCCATTAGCATCACCATGGATCTATCCAATCATGTCATAGACACGCCTACGATGACGCCCACCAATCAGTTCATGGACTAACACATTGTTCAACCCACTGAAAAATAGACACATTCAAGTATGCTCACTGTAGGGCTGACCATGCCCCTTTTCCTAGGTTATAAAAAGGCATGTTCTTGAATAAATCTCTCAGTTTTTGGGCCGACCTCGTTCGAGGAAAGATGAATAACCGACTGTGTGTCTCATCTCATTTTTCAAGCATGCACTCGATCCCCACCAATTAGAATCAGGCAGTAGGCAACACGAGTGAACCCTGGTTAAGTGTTCACCCTAACAATATCAGCTGCCTCAATTTTTTGTGTTTTTTGTTTGCATTGCAGGCTCCTAAATTTTACATGTACAGTAATAAAAAAAAATAAAAAAAATTGGGATTGGTCTTTAAGGTCATTTTTTTTCTTCTAGGTGACAGTTCCTATAGGAAGTTTTTTGATTATAATATGACCAAAGCATAATTAGATTTTTGATGATTAATGGTACAACATTATGCTGCAATGATGATATCTTACCAAGCCTACTAATCAAAAGAGGCACTGAGAATGCCGGTAGGTAGGAGGAGAATGGCAGGTCTCTGCTCTGGCAACCACAGATGACCATGGTGGCTGCTGGACCAAGATCCTGCGAATTAGTGATGGGCAGTCCCGCTCTTTTTGTGATCCAGTTCCCATGGCTCCGATCACCAAAACGAGCTGGCTCTTTCAGATCGTTCATGGCTCCCTATTATTCATCCCAGGTGAACACATATTTAAGATTATATTAATGCAGGCCGAAACCTCGCCTACCCGCGGCTAAACCCTGCCCACTTACAACCGACTAATTAAATTGTTGCGTGGGCAGGGTTTTGTTCAGGTGGGCGGGGTTTTGTCTACTGAACACCAGACTTTTACGCCCAGTGAGAGTCGTTTAGTGAATTTAGTGGCTCTCACTGGGGATCCGGCTCCTGTTCGTCACAGCAGGGAGCCGGATCTTTGTGTTGGATCGTTCCTGACCGACACATCACTACTGAAAATCTTTGCCCAACTCCATCATCCAGCCAAAGCTACTGTGATCATTTCACAGTTTTGTAAGGTTGAAGGTAGACTTAAGTCCATCGAGTTCAACCCATAGCCTAACAAGTGATGAATTTGGAGAACTTCTGACTGTCTAGTTTAAATTTACACGGTCTACAAATTACACAAGATTAGTAAGTCTGGCCTTATATACTTCCAGCTGGAACCCGAACTACTTAGTTCACTGCAGGACTATCGAGACTGGATACAATTGTCTCATGTTCTGAACTGTGATCAGAACCAGGTCTATACCAGTTTCTGGCCTCTTTATGTAAACACAAAGGTTCTCATTCACTGAAAACAATGAGAAACCTGGCGGAATACCGAAACATAAAGTTGCATAATTTTCCATTATGTAAAGGTGAAGTTTTGACTTCTTATTACATAAAGCCACAAAACATTGGACAAACTCCATGATTACTGTTATTGTATGTTCTTTTTAAGCTTTTAAGTCTTTGCATAAGTCTAGACTTTTGACAGATAGCTGAAAGATTGGAGTACGTAAATACCACAAATTAATTGAAATCATTGTTATTCTCTGTTGTTGATTTCTTCACATAATAATTAGGGTTGTTTACAAAAGTACTGGAGCATTTGGGATTTCACAAGACCGGGAGAAGGACCATGCATGAAATGTAAAAAAATGAAGAAATGGCCATTTATTTGCTTTTTGGGGGGTTGCTGGCTTCCCTGTCCATCCCAAATAAGGCAGAAAATGACTTTCCAATCTTTAGAGTAATGTAACTGGCTCTCTGTAGGTGACTCAAAAGGGTTTGTTCCTACATTACTTGCGAAACATGATGTTTGCTCATTTACAACACTCGTTCATCTAATCAAATCTGTTTTTATTATGTAACAATAAGTACTATGCTCAGAAATAGCCACAATACTGACATAAGGAAGTTAGTGTGGAATATATATGACATGTGTGGTCTATTGTAGGTCACGTTGTAATCAGATTTTGGATCTAACAAAGTGCTGTATAAACAAAATGCAGAATGTACGTATTTTGTAATTCTATTTCATGCTGTGTTGAACTATAAACTAAGTTAAAGAGGTTTTCCATTACTAATTTGACACCCTTTCTTTTATCCTAACTTTTCCTAACTAACAGTTTCCTAATATACTTCTGCTATCTACTCTGTTCATGCAAGCTTATCTCTAAGAGGCTCGTAAATACATTTATAGTTGTTGCTTTCCGTCTGGCTGCACATTGGAATCGGACCAACTGATCAGGGCACGTCACGGGTGGGGTCTGAGAGGAGAGTGAAATATGATCTGGGCATGCCGCTGTCACTCACAGAGAGGCAGCCCTGCCCAGTCGGTGCGATTCCGGTCTGCAGCCAGAAGGATTAAAGCTACAACAATAATAAAGGTATTTACGAGCCTCTTCGAGATAAGCTTAGGAGCAGCGTAGATATCAGAAGTATACTAGGAAAGGGTTAGTTAGGAAGAGTTAGAATAAAAGAAAGGGGGGCACATTATTAGTGGTAAAACCTCTTTAAAGTATCCCTTTCTTTTCATAAAATTGCATATAAGATACAGCTCATAGAGCTACATCAAAATCGAATGACCATTTGTCACGTGCCTAGTAGTATTGGTGAGTTATCCAGTAAAGCACATTGATACACTATTGGATAAGTTATTATTGAGTGATGGGCATGGGCTTGATGCTGGGGATCGCCAGCAAAAATGGGGATGCTAATTGAGCGATGCAGTATCTTAAACTATAACACTTGTGTGGACATTTTACATTTTTGCTTCTAATATTGATTTGCATGAAATTATTGGATATTAATCATTAATTGGCCATTAAGGTATTCAGAAGATTTTAAAATATTTTTTTTTTCATAATGAAAACTGTATACGTTATGTGAGATGGCGACAGGATACATTGCTAATGGCCGGTATATACCACATAACTGGTTTAAACGTGGAGTTCCATGCTGGTACTTGTAGTGCCACATGTTTCTGCTAAGGTATTGTTTGTCAGGGCATTTTTACAGGTGGCTGAGGAGATGGATGGTTCTGGCCGCCTACATACCCTGCCCATGGGTGTGTTTGATGTATGACAGGTCACATGATTTTTTTAATGGAGTCTGTTGTTTGGCACATGGCAGAGGGTGTGTTGTTTGACACATGGCAGATGGTGTGCAGTCTGCGTGGCAGTGTGTGGAGCAGCACTGTAGGAGAAGCAGCCTCTGAGACGAGAGAGGTTGCTAATCTCCAAGAGGCAGGAGCCTCTGGAGGGAACACAGCTGAGGGAAGTCACCCCGTGTTGAGAGTCTGGCAAGGACCAGACTGAGAGAGACTGCCAGGAGGCAGAGTGTGGAAGCAGCCTGTGTGCAGAGGCTGCTCCAGTGCACGGAGGTATTGAGGTCTCTCTGGATATAACTGAGGAAAGTGGATCCAAACCTGTGTTGCCGAACCACTGAATTAACGGACTGGAAAACCGTGAGTGTGACGGCCAGTAAGCCTTGTGTCCCTTTTTGAAGAAACAGATTTTTGATTGTTATGTACTCGGAGTGTGGTTTATGTCTTGTTTAATAAACTGCTGGACTTTATTTGAACTGTGTGTTCTCCTATGCTACCTCGCATTGCAGCAAAAGTGAGTAAAAAACCCCATGTTCCGGTGTGTGAACTGGGTGCAACCTCACAGTTATTAAAATGGTCTTAGACCTGTTGAGGCTGGTGAACTTGCTTTCAAAATCTATCTCACAGTAGCTGTATAGTATTTTTTTTGCAACTTTTTCCCTCCTGATATTCAAATTTGTAAAGTAAATGCATCAGTCTCATCAGGTTTAAGAGATCTTTTCCCCATGCTGTATTATCAGTAGTCCCGACATTCCTGAAATAAGGTAGAACAAGGCATGTTTGTGGCAGTCTATAGAGCAACCCAAGAAACAACCCTTGTGAATTGGTCATTTGAGCCATTTGTTGGGAGACATGTTCATGCTGCCATGTGTTCTAAAGGAAAAAACGTTCTTTGTCATCTATTATTTAGTCTGTGAATTTATTTTTGGACCTATCCTTATATACTTGTACATCAGCTTAAAAGGGTTGTCTGGACTTAAGCCACACTGTTTGCCTGCAGATTTGTAAATCCTCACATTGTGCACACTGCGTACTGTGAGGATTCTCCGATGCTGGGAGTGGCGGACACGTGACTGCAAGTGTATAATTTGCATACATGCAGTCATGTGATGACTAGACTGTGTCCGTCCTCACTCAATGCAAGTGTATTGAGCGATGCTGGATACAGTCTAGTCAGAATGTGGCCAAAAGTACGGAAATCTCACGCAGGAATGGGCACATGACCTCCTGCTCCGGAGAGTCCTCACAGTGCATAGTGTGCACGATGTGAGGATTTACGTGTCTGCAGTGACATAGAGTGAC
This sequence comes from Anomaloglossus baeobatrachus, assembly GCF_048569485.1. Taxonomy (NCBI): domain Eukaryota; kingdom Metazoa; phylum Chordata; class Amphibia; order Anura; family Aromobatidae; genus Anomaloglossus; species Anomaloglossus baeobatrachus. The sequence continues at coordinate 631,977 of NW_027441818.1, read as the reverse complement.
TGCAAACTTGTGGTTTGATACTGTACCCCTCTTTAAAGTGTACCTATCCTTTATTAATGATTTACTTCCTTACACATCTGCAGATCAGTGAAGAATCAGCTTCTGAGACTCCCATCTGTTGCAAATATAATTAAGCACCAGGCATTTGCACACAGAGAAGTGTACAGGCTTAGTAGAACCTCTAGGGGCCCGATACAGCAAGGTGTTTATCCTAGTATTCTGGCGTAAAACACTTGGAAAAAAATCACAAAATGTGTGTGCAATGAGAAGTTGCCTAAAAATGTAGCAACTTTTGGTGTCTTCATGCCAGTGCCAGCCAAAATCAGTGGAGCTGTGGCAGGATAGGGGCGTGAGAATGCCTTCCTGTCTAATTCATTACCAGACATGGCATACCTTACACCTGACATCTTACTCCAATCTCTATCGCTGGTAAAGATGCACCTGATTCGTTAAGTGTAGTGTTGAGTAGAGTTGAGCGCGGTTCGCGGTTCGAGGTTCTCCAGTTCTAGGCTCGAGTGATTTTGGGGCCTGTTCTAGATCGAACTAGAACTCGAGCTTTTTGCAAAAGCTCGATAGTTCTAGAAACGTTCGAGAACGGTTCTAGCAGCAAAAAAACAGCTAATTCCTAGCTGGCTTTCCGCTGTAATAGTGTAAGTCACTCTGTGACTCACACTATTATGACATTTCAGTGTATAGTGTGCGTGAACAGCGCCTTCAGATCACTGCTGTTTGTATAATGGCGATCGCCATTTTTTTTTTTTTTTCCCTTGTCTTCCTTCCCTAAGCGCGCGCGTCTTGTGGGGCGGGCCAGCATGTCAGCCAATCCCAGACACACGCACAGCTAAGTGGACTTTTAGCCAGAGAAGCAACGGCATGTGTGATAGGATGTCCATGTCACATGTCCCTGCATTATAAAACCGGACATTTTCCTCCAGGACGCCATTATCTCTTCTGCGTCCTTGGTGTCAGACATCACTGGCGCAGCTCCGTCCTGAGTCCTATCGCTGATACAGCTGTATGCGCTCCATACACAACGCTAGACAGCATAGGGATAGCACTTTCCATCAGTCCTTTTAAGGGCTCGTACCGGCAGGGTCAGAGCCATAGGTGACAGGTCCTGAAAACAGCGACAGCGTCTGTGTAGCCAAGGTCAGGGATTTCGTCGCTGCATTTCCCCATTAGGAGGGAATAGAAAGGCAGGCTTCCATTCCTCTACCCAGAGCCCCACAATCCTGGCACTGTACCCTCCTGTCCTCTGCACACTCCAACTCATAACTAAGCCATTATACTAGCAAACACTCAGTGTACCTAGTGGCATCCTAAACGTGGCTATTGGACTTTGCTATAGTCCCACTAGTGCAAAGACATTTGCAGCACCTCTGCCTGCATTGCACACTCCAACTCATTATAACTAAGCCATTATACTAGCAAACACTCAGTGTACCTAGTGGCATCCTAAACGTGGCTATTGGACATTTGTCTAGTCACACTAGTGCAAAGACATTTGCAGCACGTCTGCCTGCATTGCACACTCCAACTCATTATAACTAAGCCATTATACTAGCAAACACTCAGTGTACCTAGTGGCATCCTAAACGTGGCTATTGGACATTTGTCTAGTCACACTAGTGGAAAGACATTTGCAGCACCTCTGCCTGCATTGCACACTCCAACTCATTATAACTAAGCCATTATACTAGCAAACACTCAGTGTACCTAGTGGCATCCTAAACGTGGCTATTGGACTTTGCTATAGTCACACTAGTGCAAAGACATTTGCAGCACGTCTACCTGCATTGCACACTCCAACTCATTATAACTAAGCCATTATACTAGCAAACACTCAGTGTACCTAGTGGCATCCTAAACGTGGCTATTGGACTTCTGTATAGTCCCACTAGTGCAAAGACATTTGCAGCACCTCTACCTGCATTGCACACTCCAACTCATTATAACTAAGCCATTATACTAGCAATTTTTGCTGCCAGTTTAAGGGCCGTAGTTGCTTTGTCAGGGATATTTATTCTTTATTATTCTGCTGTTAATAAAGCTAGACCACCGCTGCAATCTACACCACCTCTCAATTTTTACTACCACATTTTCAGTGCACAATCTTGTCGCAATCAACATGAGTGGCAAAATGACAGATGCTGGTGGAAAGGGGAAGAGGCGTGGTGGAAAAGGCAAAAAAGGTTTTGTCCGTGGGGAAGGTGGCAAAGCTCCATTATCATCTGCTGAAGATAGACCATCTACCAGCAAAAGTAAGATGTCTACTACTTACCGTGGACAATCCGATGTGCTCCCTTTTTTACGGACACGAACAACAGGAACAAAGGTAGATGATGGCCAAAAAAGGAAAATGCTTGAATGGATCTCAAGTGGTCCAACAAGTGCCCTCTCAGCCACTTCAAGTACCGCATCCAAAAAACACCAGTCCTCTGAGTTGTCATCCCAATTAAACTTGCTTTCTCCCAGCTCTGAAGTCTCCATCAGCCCTGCACAGTATGGTGGAACTGAGATGGCTGAGTCTGCAGAGCTGTTCAGTCACACTATAGCCTGGGAATCAGAGGTCTGCTCCCAAGCTACAGTGAGTACAGAACAGGAAATGATCTGCAGTGATGCCCAGAACCTTTGTGACTCTGATTCAGGTCGTGAGGACCAAGTTTCTGAGCATAATGTTGACCCTTTGTCACAAACTGTAACACCTGTGATTATAGACAATGAGGATCATACTGATGAAGATGAGACGCAGATACCCGTTTGGGATGACAACTTAAATATTCGGTCAGGGCAAGAAGAGGCTCGGTCTGAGGGGGAGGGGAGTGCAAACACAACAATTGATGATGAAGTTCTAGATCCCACCTACTGTCAACCCACAGTCAGGCACTCGAGGAGGTCAACAGAGGTGGTGGAGGAGGATGCAACTGATGACGAAGTTACCTTGCGCCTTCCTGGACACAGTCGGAGTACTGGTAGCACGTCTACAACTGCATCCTCAGCCACCACTCTGCCTCTGAGCATTATTCGGGGTGGATCAACAGGTCGCATGGCCTCTAAGCCTTGCCTAGCCTGGTCCTTTTTTGACATAGAAAAAGATCGCCCAAATTATGTGATCTGTAAAATTTGTCATGGTTCTCTTAGTAGAGGTCAAAACCTCAGCAGTTTGACAACTTCTTGCATGAATCGTCACATGAATAAATATCATATGGCCCGGTGGGAAGCTCACCGTGCTGCAATGCGGCCTAGCGGAGCGAACCATCCACCGCCTGCCCCTTCCAGTGCATCCGCGCGCTCGTCATCTTCTAGGACTGTGGGGACAGCTGTCACACCTGTTTTTCCACCCACAACTTCCACCACTGTAACCGCAACAGGCAGTTTGCTTGGTAGGTCGTCATTTGGTTTGGAAGGGGAAACAAGTGAGTATGTACAGCTCTCTCAGACATCGATAGCACCAATGTTGGATGAAGGCAACATCATGTCTCCGCCTGCACTTTCCTCACAAACCTGCATTTTTCCAGGGACACCCTACTCAACACCGTCTACACACAGCAGCCAGATCTCTGTCCCTCAGATGTGGTCAAATAAAAGGCCACTTCCTGCGACCCATGACAAAGCTAAGAGGTTGACTCTATCCCTCTGTAAGCTGTTGGCTACCGAAATGCTGCCTTTCCGCCTAGTGGACACACAGGATTTTAGAGACCTTATGTCTGTCGCTGTGCCCCAGTACCAGATGCCTAGTCGCCACTACTTCTCTAAGAAAGGTGTGCCCGCGCTACACCAGCATGTCGCACACAACATCACCGCTTCCTTGAGAAACTCTGTGTGTCAACGGGTGCATTTCACCACCGATACTTGGACCAGTAAGCATGGACAGGGACGTTACATGTCGCTGACTGGGCACTGGGTAACTATGGTGATAGATGGTGAAGGGTCTGCTGCACAAGTCTTGCCGTCCCCACGACTTGTGTGTCAATCCTCTGTGTGTCCAAGTTCCGCCACTGCTTCTGCATCCTCCACCTCATCTGGGTCCTCCACCTCCGCCCCAAGCCTGTCTGGTCAGGCCACCAGCGTTCTCACTGCGCAGAAGGAATCACGCACCCCTCATTACTATGCTGGCAGCACAGCGCAACGGCATCAGGCGGTCTTTAGCTTGACATGTCTTGGGAATAAGAGTCACACAGCTGAGGAGTTGTGGTCAGCTCTGCGGTCCGAGTTTAATAAATGGTTGTCTCCGCTCAACCTGCAGCCTGGTAAGGCCGTGTGCGACAATGCTGCAAACCTGGGTGCGGCCCTTCGCCTGGGCAAGGTGACACACGTACCTTGTATGGCTCACGTGTTGAACCTTGTCGTGCAGCAATTTTTAACACACTATCCCGGCCTAGATGGCCTTCTGAACAGGGCACGAAAACTGTCTGCTCACTTCCGCCGTTCAAGCGCCGCAGCTGAGCGACTTGCATCGCTCCAGAAGTCTTTCGGCCTGCCGGTTCATCGCCTGAAATGCGATGTGGCGACACGCTGGAATTCAACTCTCCACATGTTACAGCGACTGTGGCAGCACCGCCGAGCCCTGGTGCAATACGTCATGACGTATAGCCTGGGCCAACGAGATGCAGAGGTGGGTCAGATCACCCTGATGGAGTGGTCTCAGATCAAGGACCTATGCACCCTTCTGCACAGTTTCGACATGGCGACGAATATGTTTAGCGCTGACAATGCCATTATCAGCATGACGATTCCAGTCATTTACATGCTGGAGCAGACGCTAAACACTATTCGGAGTCAGGGGGTGGGACAACAGGAAGGGGAGGAACTACAGGAGGATTCATATGCGCAAGACACAACAACATCACCAAGGTTCAGACGTTCATCATCACCAAGGCGCCAGGCATGGGACCATGGGGGACAGGGATCAACAAGGGCGCATGTTAGCAGGCGAGATGTTGAGGAAGGTGCAGGAAAACATGAAGAAATGGATGACGAACTGTCCATGGACATAGAAGACTCAGCAGATGAGGGAGACCTTGGTCAAATTTCAGTTGAAAGAGGTTGGGGGGAGATGTCAGAGGAAGAAAGAACGGTTAGCACCTCTATGCCACAAACACAGCGTGGACTTGGTCCGCATGGCTGCGCCAGACACATGAGCGCCTTCTTGTTGCACTACCTCCAACATGACCCTCGTATTGTCAAAATTAGAAGTGATGATGACTACTGGCTTGCCACACTATTAGATCCTTGGTACAAGTCCAAATTTTGTGACATAATTCCAGCCATAGAAAGGGACGCACGTATGCAGGAGTATCAGCAGAAGCTGTTACTCGATCTTAGATCGGCTTTTCCACCAAACAACCGTGCAGGTGCAGGGAGTGAATCTCCCAGTTGTAACTTGACAAACATGGGACGGTCTCGTCATCTTCACAGTCTACCCGTACCAGTAGGACCGTATCTGGTGCTGGTAACAGCAATTTTATGGAATCTTTTCATAATTTTTTTAGACCCTCTTTTGCAAGGCCACCAGAGACAACAAGTCTGACACATAGTCAACGGCTGGAGAGGATGATACAGGAGTATCTCCAAATGAACATCGATGCCATGACTTTGCAAATGGAGCCTTGCTCCTTTTGGGCTTCAAATCTAGAAAAATGGCCAGAGCTCTCCAGTTACGCCTTGGAGATTTTGTCGTGTCCAGCTGCCAGCGTTGTCTCTGAACGTGTCTTCAGTGCTGCTGGGTGTGTGCTGACAGATAAGCGCACGCGTCTGTCCAGTGACAATGTGGACAGACTGACGTTCATCAAAATGATCAAGTCATGGATCCAGAAGGAATTTACTACCCCTGTGTCATCCTGGGGAGAGTAAATGCTTGTGGATTTGGAATGTGCTTGATGCAAATCAAAACATCCTGTTTGCAACTAGGGCACAAGTGCTGCCACTGATAAGGTGTCTGCGTGGGGCCCAATTTTTGGAAACAAGGGAGGCTCCGCTTGGAGTAACCCTTGCTTGATGTGTTTTTAAAAGAAGCCAAGATGAACAGAGCTGGGATCAGGAAAGACTTTGCTACCTACCCCGGTGTCATCCTGGGGACGGATAAGAATGGCATATTTTTGAATGTGCTTGATGCAAATCTAGCTGTGAAGTGTACAACTAGGGCACAAGTGCTGCCACTGAATGGGTGGGTGTGTGTGGGGCACAATTTTTTGAAAAAAGGGAGGCTCCGCTTGGAGTAACCCTTGCTTGCATTGTTTTTAAAAGAAGCCAAGATGAACAAGTCATGGTTCAGCAAAGACTTTGCTACCTACCCTGGTGTCATCCTGGGGACGGTTAATTATGGCGTATTTTTGAATGTGCTTGATGCAAATCTAGCTGTGAAGTGTACAACTGGGGCACAACTGCTGCCACTGAAGGGGTGGGTGTGTGTGGGGCCCAATTTTTGGAAAAAAGGGAGACTCCGCTTGGAGTAACCCTTGATTGCTGTGTTTTTTATAAATGATCCAAGATGAACAGAGCTGGGATCAGGAAAGACTTTGCTACCTACCCCGGTGTCATCCTGGGGACGGATAAGAATGGCGTATTTTGGAATGTGCTTGATGCAAATCTAGCTGTGAAGTGTACAACTAGGGCACAAGTGCTGCCACTGAATGGGTGGGTATGTGTGGGGCACAATTTTGTGAAAAAAGGGAGGCTCCACTTGGAGTAACCCTTGCTTGATGTGTTTTTAAAAGAAGCCAAGATGAACAGAGCTGGGATCAGGAAAGACTTTGCTACCTACCCCGGTGTCATCCTGGGGACGGTTAATTATGGCGTATTTTTGAATGTGCTTGATGCAAATCTAGCTGTGAAGTGTATAACTGGGGCACAACTGCTGCCACTGAAGGGGTGGGTGTGTGTTGGCCCAATTTTTGGAAAAAAGGGAGGCTCCGCTTGGAGTAACCCTTGCTTGATGTGTTTTTAAAAGAAGCCAAGATGAACAGAGCTGGGATCAGGAAAGACTTTGCTACCTACCCCGGTGTCATCCTGGGGACGGATAAGAATGGCGTATTTTGGAATGTGCTTGATGCAAATCTAGCTGTGAAGTGTACAACTAGGGCACAAGTGCTGCCACTGAATGGGTGGGTGTGTGTGGGGCACAATTTTTTGAAAAAAGGGAGGCTCCGCTTGGAGTAACCTTGCGGTGTTTTACATGATTTTAGAAGGGCGTGCCATGCCTATATCTGTGTGTCCTCCTCTTTTTCCTTGTCCAGCTGTTTTGTTTTCGCATGAGTATATGTCCTTGTCACTTTCCCATGTGTTTGTGTTGTGTTGTGAGTTGTTTGTCACCTTTTGGACACCTTTGAGGGTGTTTTCTAGGTGTTTTTATGTGTTTGTGATTGCCTGCCATTGTTTCCTATGCAGTTCGAGTTCGGTTTGTCGAACGTTCGACGAACCGAACTCGAACGGGACCTCCGTTCGGCGAACCGACCTCGAGCCGAACCGGGACCGGTTCGCTCATCTCTAGTGTTGAGCGGATCCGAACTGTAAAAATCCGGATCCGCTCGGTTTCAGCGTCCAATCCAGATCCACCCTTCTCTCTCTCGCTCTCTCTCTCGCTCTCTCTCTCTCTCGTCCGCGGATCCGCGGATCCGCTCCCCATTCATATACATAGGTCCGGATCGGATCCGGACTTCTTTTCAAACCTGCGACGGATCCGCCGGACCCGGATTATTAGAAGTCCGCTCAACTCTAGTTAAGTGGTGTGTGCCCCTTACAGAATCAGGCTCCCCTTAGGCTAGGGCCCCACTTTGCGTTTCCACCTGCGTTTTTGGTGCTTTTTAGGTCCGTTTTGGGAAGCACCTTTTTCATGCCAAAAGGCATGCGTTTTGATTTTCCAGCAAAGTCTATGGAAAATGGGGATTTCTAGACCCCACTTTGCGTTTTAAAACGCTGCGTTTAATTTGCATATTTTGTGGCAAAAACCATGCGTTCAAAGAAGCAACATGTCAATTGTTTTTACCATTTTGGGTGCGTTTTGCTACCATTGAAGTCTATGAGAAATGGCAAAAGCCAAGATTCCAGCAAATTCCTGCGTTTTACCTGCTTTTCCAGTGCAGAAAACATGCGTTTTGGACTTCAAAAACGCATGCTTTTTGGACATGAAAATAATGATTTCATATGTCCCTTTACACACACACATAGTCCGACAATTAAAATTAAGAATTTTAATAAATTATTGCTATTTTTACATTAAATATCATATTGCCGCAATAATTTCATTAGATTAATCTATTTTCATTATTTTTCACAAAAATATAGATTTGTTTCTTTTTTTCCAACTTTTTCATTGAGTTTGACTATTTAAACTTTATTTAGCAGTGTCATGATGTTAAAAACGCATCTATCAAAACGCAGGTGGAAAAGCAGGTAAAAAGCGCTGAAAACGCATCTAAAATGCGGTAAATACGCATGTGTTTTCAGCGCAAATTTCTGAAAAAGGCAACTTTGGTCAAATCAATTAAGCCCAAAACGTGCGTTTAGAACTGCAAGTAGGGGAACGCAAAGTGGGGCCCTCGCCTTACTCTGCTACGCTTCTTCATTATGACTGGCGTGTACAACACCATTCTTAATGAATCAGGCCCTGACAGTCTGTACACCTCCGTACATGTGCTGATGAATAGCAAAATTATATACCTGCTGAGCAACGTGCTTGAGAGGATTTATTTCAGTGGGTCTCAAAATCCAGACTTCCAAAGATCTGCAAATGAGGGTAGCAGTTTTTAAATATAAAAAAAGGAGTTACTTTAAAGTTCACACCCAGAAAACCCCTTTTTTAGACAATGAGGAGTTTGTGATAATCTGTAGATATGGAAGCGCCAAAATCCCCAGTGATAAATTTAATATTACATGACACTATGTTATGCTCGCAGGGCGAGCACTGTATTAGGGGGTCCACTGGACCGACGGTACCGTTCACTTGCCTGGGCGAGTGAACTGATGAAGGTGGCTGCAGGTACACACGCTGGTAAGCAGCTGGAAGAGGGCAGCCCCAGGGAATCTGGAGTACCCCGGCAGCTGGTGCCACAGTACAGTCTCTGGAATAAGTGGCCGCAGCAGCAGGCAGAGTAGTGGATCCGTCCAGAATGGATAGATGGATGTGGCAGCAGCGGCTGGCGTGTATACCTGTGCATCAACTTGTATCGATGCAGACAGCTGGCGTATGTGCTCATAGCAGCAGATAAGGAATACACTGTAACAGAGGTACAAGGCAGCAGCAGGAAGAAACACAATATCAGCAGCAGCAGCACTGAGGACCTGAGAATTAGCAACGTAAGTAACTCGTTGCCCAGGTACCGCCCTTAGGGGAAAGTTGCCTAAAGTAACTGCTGACCTGAGAGGCACTTCCGGGTCAGGGTACGCTGGCCCTTTAAGAAAAGGGGCATGGCCGCACGCGCCCCCTTCAGGCAGACTCAGTAAGCCTGCGATGTGCACACAGGCTCTGGGAGGCAGCGGCATGGACCGGGGCCGGGGCAGCGACGTCCGGGCAGGTGAGTGATCAGTTGTCCCTGTCGGGGGAGGGGGACAGAACAGCGCTGGAACTAGATTTGAGCAGAAAGATTCACCCTGCCCTAGTCTGGCATCTATTCTAGTCATCTATGGTAGCCAAACTAGGGCAGTCTTCACTTCTGCAACCAGCATCCTCAGCCCCCCATCCTGGGTGCCTCTTCTGTTCGCTAGGCTCAAAATATCATGACATCAAATGGCCTATTAGATATCAAATGTGGCAAAGATGTCAGGTAGAGGATGCTGGTTGCAGAAGTGAAAATTGCAATGTGTAGGATCAGCACTAGAGTTGAGCGAGTACCTAACTATTCGTACTCACTATACTCATAACGAGTACTGTCCAATACTCGCGTATTCATAACGAATAGCGAGTACAATGCAAGTCAATGGGGAAAAACTCGCAATGTAACGGGTTACCAGAATGCCACACTATTTGTGCGAGTAAAACATGGATAAATTGAAATTAATTTATATCCTGCTTCCTACAAAGACGGAGTTGTTTGCACTGGGTCCCTATTCTGCCTAACAGAAGGTGGTGCCAGGCAGGTACTCACTCTGTGACAATCATATACCTTAGTTAGGCGTGTTAACAGGGGTGCTTGGTAAATTTTCCTGATAAAATATATTCTGTGGTTATTTAATCATTTTAAAAGAATACAAACCATTGTGATAATTGGAGTAAAAGCCTCACAGAATATAAACCCCAATGTTGATCCTGTTGGAACTTGAAGAGGATTTTCTCAGAAAGCGTAAAGATTATGATGTTTTAGTAAATCTGAGGATGAAGAAATAGGCAAAGTTTTGTCATTTTTATTTCAGTCATTGAAATGTTTTTGCAAAAGTGACAGTAAGTGGAGCCATATAGATTGTCACTTTTGTCGCTTCACATAAACTAACGATCTACTGTTATTTTGCCATCTTGACAGTTTCAAAGAATTCAATATGATTGCATTTCTGTAAATGCACGACTATCTCTGAAAGTCTATATATAATATAATTATGAAACTTTGGCTATTATTGACCTGAATTCCTGTTATACTAATGCATGGCAATTATTACTTTCGGTGGAAATCCTCACCAGTGATTTAGGGTTTTTTTGCTCTAAATTTCATCTGCAATTTATGTATTTCATGTTTCTCCTGTGCAGTAAAATCAATATAAATGGAGAAAGAAGCGTACATCATGTTCCTGTCTAGAAGATTCATATTTCAAAGGGAACTAGTCTAGTGATGGGTGACCACTACCATGCTCGGGTGCTCAGTACTCCTAACTAGTTATGAGTGAGCACTACCATGCTCCAGTGCGCCATACTCCTAACTAGTGATGAGTGATCACTACAAAGATCAGGTGCTTGGTACTTGTAACTAGTGATGAGCGGGCACTACCATGCTCGGGTGCTCAGTACTTGTAACTAGTGATGAGCGAGTACTAATATGCTCGGGTGCTCGGTACTTGTAACTAGTGATGAGTGAGCACTACCATGCTCGGGTGCTCGGTACTTGTAACTAGTGATGAGTGAGCACTACCATGCTCGGGTGCTCAGTACTTGTAACTAGTGATGAGCGAGTACTAATATGATCGGGTGCTCGGTACTTGTAACTAGTGATGAGTGAGCACTACCATGCTCGGGTGCTCAGTACTTGTAACTAGTGATGAGCGGGCACTACCATGCTCGGGTGCTCGGTACTTGTAACTAGTGATGAGTGAGCACTACCATGCTCGGGTGCTTGGAGCTTGTAACTAGTGGTAAGTGAGCACTACTATGCTCGGGTGTTCAGTACATGTGGCTAGTGATGAGTGAGCACTTCCATGCCTGGGTGTTCACTACATGTAACTAGTGATGAGTGAGCATTACCATGCTCAGTACTTGTAACGGGCCATTAGACACTTGGACAGGTTCAACTCGTGTATCGAATATATTGGAAGTCAATGGGGGGCTCAAGCATTTTTCCAGATCTTCCTGAAAAATGTTTGAGTTTCCCATTGACTTCCAATATACTTGGTACTCGAGTCTAACCCATCCAAGCGTCCAACTGCTCGTTACGAGTACCGATCACCCAAGCATGGTAATGCTTGCTTGTCACTAAACTGGTCATTAGAATTGTGCTGCCTGAACCATGGGCTGAAAGAGTCAGACACTGGCTGTGTGATTGCAGCCATACTTTGAAAAAAATGTCTAGGAACTGTAGGGAAAGTCCTTACTAGTTCAACTAACAGGTCTCTCCAAATGTCTACACATCAGGAGAGACCTGTAAATCACCTGGGGCAGGAGTAGACCCAGATAGTAGAGGGCTCCTGGGCAAGAACAATATATTGTCCCTTTGCAGTCCAATAGCTCATAATCATTCATAATGTCACCTGCTTTGGAGGTGGTAGTGGCCCTCTCACCTCTTGGACTCCTTGTGTGGCTGAACAGGTTGCACCAGTGATATGTCCGCTCCTGCCCTTG
>NW_027441818.1:495000-615000 GCF_048569485.1 Anomaloglossus baeobatrachus | reverse complement strand
GTGTGACAGCGACAGAGCAACAACTAAATGTGCAGGCAGCAGGAGCCGGCTTCTGCGGAGGCTGGTATCCACAGTAAACATCGGGTAACCAAGAAGCCCTGTCCTTGGTTACCCGATATTTACCTTCGATACCAGCCTCCGCCGCTCTCACTGTCAGTGCCGGCTCCTGCTCTGTGCACATGTAGCTGCAGGACACATCGGGTTAATTAACCCGATGTGTGCTGTAGCTAGGAGAGCAGGGAGCCAGCGCTAAGCAGTGTGCGCTGCTCCCTGCTCTGTGCACATGTAGCTGCAGCACACATTGGGTAATTAACCCGATGTGTGCTGTAACTAGGAGAGCAGGGAGCCAGCGCTAAGCGGTGTGCGCTGCTCCCTGCTCTGTGCACATGTAGCTGCAGCACACATCAGGTAATTAACCCGATGTGTGCTGTAACTAGGAGAGCAGGGAGCCAGCGCTCAGTGTGCGCTGCTCCCTGCTCTCTGCACGTGTAGCTCCGTGCGGTGGTAACCAAGGTAAATATCGGGTTGGTTACCCGATATTTACCTTAGTTACCAAGCGCAGCATCTTCCACGCGGCGCTGGGGGCTTGTCACTGGTTGCTGGTGAGCTCACCAGCAACTCGTGTAGCCACGCTCCAGCGATCCCTGCCAGGTCAGGTTGCTGGTGGGATCGCTGGAGCGTCGCAGTGTGACATCTCACCAGCAACCTCCTAGCAACTTACCAGCGATCCCTATCGTTGTTGGGATCGCTGGTAAGTTGCTTAGTGTGACGGTACCTTTAGTGTGAACCCAGCTTTACATGATTCTTCTTTTCTCATACAAAGGGGAAAGATCAGATTGGAGTTTTGAGATTTGTGGTGTAGAGAGATGTCTCATGGAATAAAGGTGTTATTGCGACACTTCACTGCGTGTCTGGCTTTGCTGATCTCGGGATTGTTGATCTTTCTTGAGTATACTGAACCATGGATCAGCCTTGAACAAGATAGTAAACGTTGTAAAGCTGGAGGCTGTGTGGACAGAGGGCATTCATTGTCTCAGGACTGTCTAATTGTATGTGTAGAAGAATTTATGTCATTTTATATATCAGAAATTATATGGATGGGTCATATAATAACTATTGGGGATGAAATATGATTGTGCTTTTTTTTGCAGTTTGACGTCTTTCATTGTCTGGATCTGTGCATGCAAGGTGTGCTCATGGCAATGACATTTTCACTTCTTCCCTACTTCGGTTGGTATGTAGGAATAGATATTAGGAGGATAATGGTATTATCCTTGTCACTGCTATATGTCCTGAGGAAGGGGGCTGTGACCTCCAAAACGCGTTGACCTGTACCGAGTTAATTCAATAAAGACATGTAATAATTTATTTCGGACTTGAATTGGTGATAAGCGTGGCGTGACACCCGGTTTCCTTCAAATATCTACTTTGACTGCTTCGGGGTTGCAGCTACATCACCTAGCTACTACGTGAATATAGGACTTGTGACTGTCTCAATCCCTATAGGTGAGTTCACCTTACTATTTATTATCTTGGTTTTTATCTGGTAAGACCCTATTGTGCTTTTTGTCCATAGTCTCTGATTCCTATACTTTGGTTGGTGAAAGTGGTTGTGCGTTAAAGTAAAGCTATCCAGTGCGCAGCCAAACTTCAATACTTGGGTAACTGAATAAATAGTACCACAGCAGTAACAACTGCCAGACCCTCTATCCAAACTGTAAGGATTGAGTATTTGGTGAGTTTTTTACCTCAGTATTTGTAGCCAACCCCAGGAGTGGAAAAATCAGTGGAAAAGTATCAGAAACACGGGCACCACTGCTGTATTTTTTTACCCACTCATAGTTGTGCCCTAAAAATACTGAGGTAATAAACTAACCAAATACTCAACGTGTGCACATGGCCTAAAAGATCTTACTACAGGTAACACCATGATTTTACAATTACCATTACAACCATGTATATGATGCATTCTCCTTTTGACATGTGCTGATTAAAGAAGAGAACCTGTCAGGTCCCCTGGGCACCCAGAACCACAAGCAGTTCTGGGTGTATATACAGTCACATGAAAAAGTTTGGGCACCCCTATTAATGTTAACCTTTTTTCTTTTTAACAATGTGGGTTTTTGCAACAGCTATTTCTCTTTCATATATCTAATAACTGATGGACTCAGTAATATTTCTGGATTGAAATGAGGTTTATTGTACGAACAGAAAATGTGCAATCCGCATTTAAACAAAATTTGACCGGTGCAAAAGTATGGGCACCCTTATCAATTTCTTGATTTGAACACTCCTAACTACTTTTAACTGACTTACTAAAGCACTAAATTGGTTTTGTAACCGCATTGAGCTTTGAACTGGTGTATCCAATCATGAGAAAAAGGTATTTAAGGTGGCCACTTGCAAGTTGTTCTCATATTTCAATCTGATATGAAGAGTGGCATCATGGGCTCCTCAAAACAACTCTCAAATGATCTGAAAACAAAGATTATTCAACATAGTTGTTCAGGGGAAGGATACAAAAAGTTGTCTCAGAGATTTAAACTGTCAGTTTTCAATGTGAGGAACATAGTAAGGAAATGGAAGAACACAGGTACAGTTTTTGTTAAGCCCAGAAGTGGCAGGCCAAGAAAAATATCAGAAAGGCAGAGAAGAAGAATGGTGAGAACAGTCAAGGACAATCCACAGACCACCTCCAAAGACCTGCAGCATCATCTTGCTGCAGATGGTGTCAATGTGCATCGGTCAACAATACAGCGCACTTTGCACAAGGAGAAGCTGTATGGGAGAGTGATGCGAAAGAAGCCGTTTCTGCAAGCATGCCACAAACAGTCGCCAGAGGTATGCAAAAGCACATTTGGACAAGCCAGTTACATTTTGGAAGAAGGTCCTGTAGAAGGTCATGAAACAAAGATTGAGTTGTTTGGTCATACAAAAAGGCGTTATGCATGGAGGCAAAAAAACACGGCATTCCAAGAAAAGCACTGTGCTACCCACAGTAAAGTAAAATTTGGTGGAGGTTCCATCATGCTTTGAGGCTGTGTGGCCAATGCCGGCATCGGGAATCTTGTTAAAGTTGAGGGTCGCATGGATTCAACTCAGTATCAGCAGATTCTTGACAATAATGTGCAAAAATCAGTGACGAATTGTAGTTGCGCAGAGGATGGATATTTCAGCAAGACAATGATCCAAAACACAGCTCCAAATCTACTCAGGCATTCATGCAGAGAAACAATTACAATGTTCTGGAATTGCCATCCCAGTCCCCAGACCTGAATAACATTGAAAATCTGTGGGATGATTTGAAGCGTGCTGTCCAAGCTCGGCGACCATCAAACTTAACTGAACTGGAATTGTTTTGTAAACAGGAATGGTCAAATATACCTTCATCCAGGATCCAGGAACTCATTAAAAGCTACAGGAAGCGACTAGAGGCTGTGATTTTTGCAAAAGGAGAATCTACAAAATATTAATGTCACTTTTATGTTGAGATGCCCATACTTTTGCATGGTCAAATTTTGTTTAAATGCGGATTGCACATTTTCTGTTAGTACAATAAACCTCAGTTCAATCCAGAAATATTACTCAGTCCATCAGTTATTAGATATATGAAACTGGAATAGCTGTTGCCAAAACCCAAATTGTTATAAAGAAAAAAGGTTAACATTAATAGGAGTGCCCAAACTTTTTCATATGACTGTATCTATAATTCCTGCCTAACTGTCCCAGCGTTTACTAGCACACATAAACAGATCTTTAGAAAAAGTATTTCTAAAGATGGTTTATGAGATGCTATTGAGGGCTGCGACTAGTCGCAAGGGCGTTAGTTCCCTGTGTAGTCAACCTGTGAGGCAAATCCGGGGATATGAAGAGGAATTATGATTTCCCAGTCATAATCGCTCTCATCACTCCATGGCCGTGCCCCCTCCCTTCTTGTTCTCAGATGTCCAGCATCTGTGAAGGTGTCACATCCTAGCAATACACCTCCAACAGCCATCTCCTGTGATATGGAGATTAGATGATGTGGGAACAATGGACACAGGATGACTCCCTGCCGTGACCCTGTAGTAAGGGCTGCTATCTAATTAGCAAGGCTATGGAAGTATCCAGACAGAACGACTCCAGTAAAAAATGGTTCATATCTCGCAAGCCATATTTCCGATAAATATGGCAACCATAAAAATGGTGTCTCCGCATGCGGACGATGCTGGCACACCCTTTTTATGGGAGCAGGACCTGGGGAAATACCCCAGGCGTGATATCAGCCAATGGGGAACTGGCAGACAGGTCATGAGTCCCCTCGTTCTGTAGCTAAATTCATAACTGTCACAATGAGAGCGTTGGCGTCTGCCTACGACGCTCCCAGGCCAAGTTATGGCCATATCCCCTGTTGTGGATTTTGTCCATAACTCCAGCCAGGGGTGGAGCAGTGCTCCCTGTGAGGTCACTAAGGTAGGAGGGGACCTGGATTTGCCCAGGTTGATAACCCTACTTCGGCCATTTTCCGGGGTTCTTTCGCCGGGGGTCACGTGTAGGAAACATCTGTGGGAAGGATCCTAGAAACCTGGTCTACAGCGCCCCCCTGTGGCCAGACGCACAAGGTAACTGCTGGAACTGTGTATGCCTGTTTGTAAACCATGCTTTATCTGTAACTGTACTCTGACATATGTATATTCTGTAGATTCCCTATTGTATATATTGTAGTTTCTAGTGTGCTTTAGGCTGATTAAATTATATAATTAATCTTGGGCTGTTCTGTTATCTCGATCTTGAATCCCACGTCTGTGTGTTCGGCTAATAGTTACCGTGAAGCGGTTGGTGGCAGCGAGTTGTGCCAAGGATTATTGTGGGGAGGCCAGTGAGATTCGGGGAGGTTTTATATATTCCGCCCGCGGAGGTCGGGGGAATATATACCCTACTCTCACCGGGGACCCTTCAATAACCGGCATAAGTAGTATAGCGGCCTCCTTGCTTATTGTCGGGCAATTCCATAATTGGCCTGACTATAAGAGGGGCGCTAGAGAGCGCGTCACGTGCTCTGTCTGTCGGTCGGGAGGTATAAAGGAGGGGTGACCCCCACTTGTTACCCCCCGATTGTGACGTACTGGTAGCCAGCGCGGGGGACTTCTGAGTGACCCCCCCGGTGGTTCGTGACATATTGGTGGCATAGCGGTGGGATCGAGATAATAGTGTGTGTGAGTGTGAGACCCATACTCCCAGACACTAAAGACTGCCTGCAGCAGCTGTGGCTGCTGGGGTCTTCAGACTAGCTCAACACTAGAGTGTCAGAGTGCAGATACTGTAAGGTGTGTGGAGGCATCAGGTGTCAGTTCTGTGTCAGTGACCAAAAGTCTGCAAGAATGGCTGAGAGCACCAGGAGCAAAGCCAAAGGAATGGCTCAGGCCAGAGACGATGAGGAGGTTGTCCACGAGCCCTCCAAGAGCCCGACGCCAGAAAACAGCTCTGCAGAGGACATTGCACAACCTGGCACTGCTGGACAAGATGAGGAGGAGCTCGCCCAAGGGTCCTCAACGAGCCAGATGCCAGTCCTCCGCTCTGAAATGGACAGTGAATCACCAGGCTCCGCAGCGGGCCGCAGATCACCACGTGCCATTCCACCGAGCCTGGGAGGCTCGGATAGCCTTCTTCAAATGGCTATGGCCCTTCTCCAGGCTGGAGACCAGGAGGGCTACAAGGAACTCCTGGCAGAGCGCAGGGCAGAGCGGCAGGCAGCGCGTGAAGAGCGCCAGGCAGAGCGTGAGGCTGCGGAGCGACAGGCAGACCGTGACTACCAGCTGCATCTAGCCAAGCTCCGGCCCTCATCAGCCACACGTGACCTTCAAGACACCAAACTTCCAAAGGTCCGTGTTGAGGACTTCCCAGTGCTGGAGAAGGATGGAGACTTGGACTCTTTCTTGACTGCTTTTGAACGGACTTGCTTGCAGCACCATCTGGACAAGGACCAGTGGGCCAAATACCTGACCCCCCGTTTAAGGGGTAAGGCCCTGGAAATCCTTGGGGACTTGCCTGCTGAGGCAGATCAGGGCTACGACACCATCAAGCGGGCCCTGATCCAACAGTACAACCTCACTCCAGAGTCCTACCGCAAGAAGTTCCGGACCCTGCAGAAGGGACCAAAGGACTCCTGGGCTGACCACCGGCGGGCACTTGCCCGAGCTGCCGACCACTGGACCCAAGGCCTGCAGCTTTCCACCGGACCAGAGATCCTGGACTTGGTCATCACGGAGCAACTCTTGTGGAACTGCCCTGAGGATCTCCGCCAGTTCATCCGAGACCAGAAGCCAAAGGGGTCCACGGCTACAGCTGCCCTGGCCGATGACTACACCAACAATCGGGCTCCTGAGGCCAGGAGAGCGGCCACCAGCAGCACCTGGAGAGGGGGTAAGATGAACTCTGCGACTGCCCCACCTGCCCCTAGACTGCAGGGGGTGTCCCCCTCAACTCCCCTCTCCAGGCCCGTGACAGAACCAAGACGGTGCCACCAGTGCAACCTACCTGGACACTTCAAGGCCATGTGCCCTCAGCGTCCCAAGGCCCCGGCTCCGTCCCCGTCCCAAGGGCCGCCCAAGGTGTATTGTGTGGGTGGGGGTGGTGGTAGGTCCCTGGACAGCTTCCAACCTGTCACCGTCGGCCGGTCTGTGACCATAGGACTGCGAGACAGCGCCTCGGAGGTGACTGTGGTGCGGCCTGAGATGGTGTCCCCCCAAGACTTGATCCCTGGAAAAACCCTCGCTGTCTCCGGGATTGGAGGCATTGACCCGGCGCTGCCTGTTGCTGACATTTATGTGGACTGGGGCGCAGGGCGAGGGGTGAGGGAGGTGGGGGTAACTGATCGGATCCCTGCAAACGTACTACTTGGGACAGATTTGGGGCAGATAACCTCCCAGTTTGGGCCCCCCCCAAGGGCTGAACCTTCAGCCAGTACTGACGTGCCTCCGGACAATGTTAATGTGTTATCTATGAATGATGTAAGGGAGGAGGGAGTGAACTCTGATATTTCTGCTTGCACAGACACCATAGACACACACACAGCGGCAGCTGTGACAGGGGAGGGGGTCAGAGAAAGGTGTGACAATGCCTCTACAAGTAATCAGCCAGTGAGCTGGGATCTGTTGCCCTCTGCAGGGATAAGCAGAGAGCAGGGTGCTGCAGGGGGAGGACCAGTGTGTGGGGTGGGGGCTACCACAGCAAATGTGGGGTCCCCAGAGATTTCACAGCGGGGTTCTGTTGCTGCAGGGGGGGAACAGGCAGGTGAGATTGGGGCCGGTCCAGGAGCGGAAGTGCTCCCAGGTAAGATCTCGGTGCATGGTTCCCCCACAACCGGGGTGTCAGGAAGCCAGGTAGGTCTGCCTGAACCGGCGACTTGGTCAGGAACGGAGGAGGAGCAGGCACGACCCACGGTCGCAGCGGCTGTGGCCGCTGTCACCCGCAGTGGGAGTGCTGGAAGCCAAGGGGCCTCCCGGAGGTCCGATAGCTCTTCCCCTTCTGACCAAGTGGCAGCCGAGTCAGGTGGAGGCCAGGACACAGGTCCCGGGGTACTGACTGAAGATGTGACAGTCTCGTCGATTCTGGCCACATCTAGTCAGGGGTTTCAGGCCGCGTTAGAAGCTGACGACAGCCTGAAAGCTCTTAAGGAGCAGGCGGCACAGCCTCCCTCGGACTCGGACCCGGAGCGAGTGGTCTGGGACCAAGGACGGCTGTACCGGGCCACGGTCCAGCAGGGTTCACCGGAGGCGTGGCCCAGGGACCGACAGTTAGTGGTACCCTATCCGTTCCGGACGGAGTTGTTGCGGATCGCACATGAGATTCCGATGGCCGGACACCTAGGGATCGCTAAGACCAAGGCCAGGTTAAACCAGCATTTCTACTGGCCAAAAATGGGGGCCGATGTGGCTGCCTACTGCCGTTCGTGTGAAACCTGTCAGAGAGTGGGGAAGGCGGGGCCACACCCCAAAGCCCCACTGGTATCTCTGCCAATCATCGATGAGCCTTTCAGGAGGGTGGCTGTGGATCTGGTCGGCCCGCTGGCCATCCCCAGCAGCTCCGGGAAACGCTTCATACTGACGGTAGTGGACTATGCCACCCGGTACCCAGAAGCAGTGGCCTTGTCGTCCATTCGGGCTGACAAGGTGGCCACCGCATTGCTGGAGATTTTCTCCCGAGTGGGTTTTCCCCAGGAAATGCTCACTGACCGGGGGACCCAATTCATGTCCCAGCTGATGGAGGCCCTCTGTAAGCAAGTCCAGGTGCAACATCTGGTGGCCAGCCCGTACCATCCACAGACTAATGGCCTGTGCGAGCGGTTCAATGGCACCTTAAAGCAGATGCTTAAGATGTTGGTCGACTCCCATGGGCGTGACTGGGAGCGGTATCTCCCACACCTGTTATTTGCTTACCGGGAGGTTCCACAGGCCTCAACAGGATTCTCACCGTTTGAGCTCCTGTACGGGCGACGTGTGCGGGGCCCCCTGGCTCTGGTGAAAGAGGCTTGGGAAGGGGATTTGGCCACCCCTGGAGTGTCGGTTATCGAGTATGTCATGCGCTTCCGGGACAAAATGCAGGCCTTGATGCAACTGGTACACGACAATATGGCTCAAGCCCAGGCCGATCAGAAGCGTTGGTGCGACCAGAACGCTTGTGAGAGGACCTACCAAGTGGGTCAAAAGGTGTGGGTACTGGTCCCCGTACCACAGGACAAGCTTCAGGCAGCCTGGGAAGGCCCATACCTCGTGTACCAGCAGCTCAACCCTGTGACGTACCTGGTCACCCTGGACCCTGCCCGTGGAAGGCGGAAGCCCTTCCATGTGAACATGATGAAGGCACATCATGAGCGGGAGGCATGTGCGCTCCCCGTGTGCAACCTGCCCGAGGAGGGAGAAGCGGAAACCCTCTTGGATATGCTAGCCCAGGTTAGGGCAGGCGGATCCATTGAGGATGTGGAGGTTGGCCACCAGCTCTTGGAGGACCAACGGTCCCAGCTGTGGGCCACCCTACACCCCTTCCGGGGGTTGTTTACCAACCAGCCCGGAAGGACTGACTTGGCTGTCCATCACGTGGACACTGGGGATCATCCCCCGATCCGGCGTTCAGCATATCGGGTCTCCCTGGAGGTGCAGCAACACATGCGCCAGGAGATTGACGAGATGCTGAAGCTGGGGGTGATCCAGGCATCCAACAGCGCTTGGGCCTCGCCTGTAGTCCTCGTCCCTAAGAAGGACCGCACCACTCGGTTCTGCGTGGACTACAGGGGGCTCAATGCTGTCACGGTTGCCGATGCGTACCCAATGCCACGCATCGATGACCTGCTCGATCAGTTGGCCGGGGCTCAGTACCTGACCATCATGGATCTGAGCCGGGGATATTGGCAGATCCCCCTGACTCGCAAGGCCAGGGAACGCTCTGCCTTTATTACCCCATTTGGACTGTACGAGTCCACGGTGATGCCATTCGGGATGAGGAATGCCCCTGCCACTTTCCAGCGGATGGTCAACACCCTGCTCAAGGGACTTGAAGGGTACGCGGCCGCGTACCTGGATGACATTGCCGTCTTCAGTCCCACCTGGGAAGATCACCTAGAGCATCTAGCACAGGTGCTCAGGCGGGTCCACCGGGCAGGTTTGACCATCAAGCCGGGGAAGTGTCAGCTGGCCATGAGCGAGGTCCAGTACCTCGGTCACCGGGTAGGCGGGGGAACACTGAAGCCCGAGCCTGAGAAAGTGGAGGCCATCGCATCCTGGCCCACCCCCAGGACCAAGAAGCAGGTGATGTCCTTCTTGGGGACCGCTGGGTACTATAGGAGGTTTGTTCCATGCTATAGTAGCCTGGCAAAGCCCTTGACGGACCTCACCAAGAAGAAGCTGCCCTCTGCAGTCGATTGGACAATGGACTGCGAGACAGCCTTCCGGGCCCTAAAGGACGCCCTGTCCAGCCCGCCCGTGCTACAGGCAGCCGACTTCACGCGGCCGTTTGTAGTACAGACCGACGCCAGTGACTTCGGCCTCGGTGCGGTGCTCAGCCAGGTGGACTCTGCGAGCCAAGAGCACCCAGTCTTGTACCTGAGCAGGGAGCTGTTACCGAGGGAAGTGGCCTATTCCACAATGGAGAAGGAGTGCCTGGCCATAGTGTGGGCCCTGCAGCATCTGCAACCCTATCTATACGGGCGCCACTTCATCGTGGAGACGGACCACAATCCCCTCAGCTGGTTGCACACCGTCTCTGGGACGAATGGACGGTTGTTGCGATGGAGCCTTGCGCTCCAGCAATACAACTTCACCATTCGCCACAAAAGGGGCCGGGACCACGGTAACGCAGACGGGCTGTCCCGACAAGGAGAGGTCGCGGACGGGCGCACGGGGGAACACCGGAGTGTGCTGCCCCCTAGCGCCCTCAAAAGGGGGGAGGTGTGAGGCAAATCCGGGGATATGAAGAGGAATTATGATTTCCCAGTCATAATCGCTCTCATCACTCCATGGCCGTGCCCCCTCCCTTCTTGTTCTCAGATGTCCAGCATCTGTGAAGGTGTCACATCCTAGCAATACACCTCCAACAGCCATCTCCTGTGATATGGAGATTAGATGATGTGGGAACAATGGACACAGGATGACTCCCTGCCGTGACCCTGTAGTAAGGGCTGCTATCTAATTAGCAAGGCTATGGAAGTATCCAGACAGAACGACTCCAGTAAAAAATGGTTCATATCTCGCAAGCCATATTTCCGATAAATATGGCAACCATAAAAATGGTGTCTCCGCATGCGGACGATGCTGGCACACCCTTTTTATGGGAGCAGGACCTGGGGAAATACCCCAGGCGTGATATCAGCCAATGGGGAACTGGCAGACAGGTCATGAGTCCCCTCGTTCTGTAGCTAAATTCATAACTGTCACAATGAGAGCGTTGGCGTCTGCCTACGACGCTCCCAGGCCAAGTTATGGCCATATCCCCTGTTGTGGATTTTGTCCATAACTCCAGCCAGGGGTGGAGCAGTGCTCCCTGTGAGGTCACTAAGGTAGGAGGGGACCTGGATTTGCCCAGGTTGATAACCCTACTTCGGCCATTTTCCGGGGTTCTTTCGCCGGGGGTCACGTGTAGGAAACATCTGTGGGAAGGATCCTAGAAACCTGGTCTACAGCGCCCCCCTGTGGCCAGACGCACAAGGTAACTGCTGGAACTGTGTATGCCTGTTTGTAAACCATGCTTTATCTGTAACTGTACTCTGACATATGTATATTCTGTAGATTCCCTATTGTATATATTGTAGTTTCTAGTGTGCTTTAGGCTGATTAAATTATATAATTAATCTTGGGCTGTTCTGTTATCTCGATCTTGAATCCCACGTCTGTGTGTTCGGCTAATAGTTACCGTGAAGCGGTTGGTGGCAGCGAGTTGTGCCAAGGATTATTGTGGGGAGGCCAGTGAGATTCGGGGAGGTTTTATATATTCCGCCCGCGGAGGTCGGGGGAATATATACCCTACTCTCACCGGGGACCCTTCAATAACCGGCATAAGTAGTATAGCGGCCTCCTTGCTTATTGTCGGGCAATTCCATAATTGGCCTGACTATAAGAGGGGCGCTAGAGAGCGCGTCACGTGCTCTGTCTGTCGGTCGGGAGGTATAAAGGAGGGGTGACCCCCACTTGTTACCCCCCGATTGTGACGTACTGGTAGCCAGCGCGGGGGACTTCTGAGTGACCCCCCCGGTGGTTCGTGACACAACCCAATTAGATTGTTACTAGAAGGTGGCCCGATTCTAACGCATTGGGTAGTCTAGAATTTACGTATTGTGTAGTTAATGTATGATTTTTGTTATATATATAGATGTTGTTGTGTGTAGTTGCCAAGTGTTTGTGTAGGGCGCTGTAAATGTTCTGGGTGTTGTCTGGGTGTGGGGGGGTGTGAGAGTGGTGTTGTTTGTGTGTTGCGTTGTGTGTTGCATTGTTTGTGGAGCGCTGTGTGTCTGTAGTGTTGTGTGTGTGTGTGGTGCTGTGTGTGTTGCACGGTTTGTGTGGGTGTGTGTGTGTGTGTAGGCATGTGTGTGTGTGTGTGTGGGGTGCGTGTGTGTGTTTTGGGGGGAGGTATGTTTTGTGCAATGTGTGTGTTGCGCGGTATGTACATATATTTGTGTGTGCCTCGGTGTTTGTGTGTTGTGTGTGTGCGGCGTTGTCTGTGTGTGTGTGGGTGTCTGTGTAGGGCGGTGTTTGTGGTTCCCAGTGTGTGCGTGGTGTGTTCTGCGGTGCGTGTGTGGCGGTGTGTGTGTGTTTTGGGGGGAGGTGTGCACCCCCCATCGTGGTCCACCCCCCATGCTGCACCCCCCATCGTGCTCCATCCCCCATGCTGCGCATCCCCCATCCCCCCATGCTGCGCACCCCCCATCGTGCTCCATCCCCCATGCTGCGCACCCCCATCGTGCTCCATCCCCCATGCTGCGCACCCCCATCGGGCTCCATCCCCCATGCTGCGCACCCCCCATTGTGTTTCATCCCCCCATTCTGGGCACCCCCCATCGTGGTCCACCCCCCATCGTGCTCCATCCCCCATGCTGCACTCCCCATCGTGCTCCATCCCCCATGCTGCGATGCTGCACTTGGTAACTAAGGTAAATATCGGGTAACAAACCCGATATTTACCTTGGTTACCAGCGCACACCGCTTAGCGCTGGCTTCCCTGCACACCTAGCCACAGTACACATCGGGTTAATTACCCGATGTGTACTCTGCTATTTGTGCAGGCAGCAGGAGCCGGCTTCTGCGGAGCCTGGTAACCACCGTAAACATCGGGTAACCAAGAAGCCCTTACCTTGGTTACCCGATATTTACCTTCGTTACCAGCGTCCCCGCTCTCACGCTGCCAGTGCCGGATCCCTGTTCCCTGCACACATAGCCAGACTACACATCGGGTAATTAACCCGATGTGTACTGTGGCTACGTGTGCAGAGAGCAGGGAGCCGGCACTGACAGCGTGAGAGCGGGGACGCTGGTAACAAAGGTAAATATCGGGTAACCAAGGTAAGGGCTTCTTGGTTACCCGATGTTTACCGTGGTTACCAGCCTCCGCAGAAGCCGGCTCCTGCGGCCTGCACATTTAGTTGTTGCTCTGTCGCTGTCACACACAGCGATGTGTGCTTCACAGTGGGAGAGCAACAACTAAAAAATGGCCCAGGACATTCAGCAACAACCAACAACCTCACAGCAGGGGCCAGATTGTTGCTGGATGTCACACACAGCAACATCGCTAGCAACATCGCTGCTACGTCACAAAAGTTGTTCGTTAGCAGCGATGTTGCTAGCGATGTTGCTTAGTGTGACGGGGCCTTTAAGCTCCCTACTAACATGGGTCAAATCTGTGCTGGAGAGAGCGAAAGAGAATGGCCTGCCCCACTGCCAAACTACTCACCAAACCATAAAAATCCAGGCCTAGTAAAGAAACTTGGCCAAGAGCAAGTGAACCGGATTCACTAAGCAAGTCCAGCTTTGCGTTACTTTTTTATTTTTTTTTACCTTACCCAGCTTGCCCATCTGGGTGAGTTGTATACTGCCTAATTTTCTGCTGTGGGTGTACAACCTATAGAAGTTTGTTTCACAATCATGTATAAATCATATGATCTTGCTTTGATGTCTTTGTTCCTCCTTTACTTGAAATATTCTGTAAGGGGGCAGCAGGAGAGGTCCTGGAAGGGAGGGATGTGTCACTAAGGTAGCAAACCTCCGTGGTATAGGGCCCGGTGAAGCAGTCTCCAACACATATAGTGCTGGGAGGTGTTTTTAATGGGCCCAAATTCTGGGATGTAGGATCCGGAGAAGCAGGCTCCAGCATTTATAGTGCTGAAAGGTGTTTTAATGGGCCCAAATTCTGAGTCTGGGTTTTAGGAACGGCTACTGGAGCTGGGTGAGTCTGGTGGTCCCCTTACCTTCAGTTTCCGGATTTCAACAAGCAATAAAAGGGATCTCCCTTGCGTCATTAGGCCCTGTGCGCACGCTGCGGATTTACCGCGAATTTTGCGGCGGAATTGCTGCAGAAAATGTGTCTAACATTGCTGCAGTCATTTCCCAGCAAATCCTATGCGTTTTAAAAAATATGGGTTTTAAAAAATGCTGTGCGCACATTGCGTTTTTTTATACCCGCGGATTTACCCACAGATTTTCCACTACGGAATTAATGAGCATGTCACTTCTTTTCCGCAGGTTCTTGTGTTTTTTGCCATAGATAATGGTAAAAACCGGGGGGACCAACTTGCGAAAAATCCGCTGTAAATGTGCAGTAAATCCTTGGCAAACCGCGGCAAAACTACGGCAAATTGCGGCGAAAACGCGGGTGTAGTTTTACTGCGTTTTTTACTGCGGGTGTGGGATTCTTTCAGAGGGTTCATTTTTTTCTTAAGAAAACACATAGCCTTAAGGTGAAAACACCTCTGTTAATTGTGTCTGTGAGTGAGTGGTGGTGAAACGTTTTTGAGTTGAACTCCTTGTCAGGAGTTGAGAAGTAGTTGGATATGTAGTAGTTTTGTTTTTCCTTATCATGATTTGTATGCCAGAGAAAGGCTGTTTGTTTTTCCTTTTTTGGATGGAGATTTATGGACTTTAATAAATCTGCCAGTTTTGTGAAGCGACCGGTGGTAGGGCCGCGGGTGTGTGTGTATGTTCTATTCCAACAAAATCCCCATACTCAGATTTTACCGGTAGTAACATTTCTTTACTAGGAAACATATTAATAATACAATCAACTGAACTATCTGCACACATGGGTACAGGGGAGTCCCGGGACTTTCACTCCTTCCGGGTATGCAGCGAGAAGAAAGAAAGACAAACAACAACAAAGAAATGGCGGCAACTTTCCCTAACTTTCCCTACAATCACGCACCAGTCTATCCCGGAAGAAGATGCCGCTCCCACGTCGCAGGCCTGAGGTCGCACGATGATGGGTCCCGGTGCAGCGCTGAAGAGATGCAGCTCCTCGGTATTTTCTTCCCCCGCTGGTGACGGATTCTAAGCAGTCTTTTGGTCCCGGGGCACGCCGGGCAGAAGAAGGAAGGTCACAGCCCCTGCAATTCCACTCTGGTGGCGGTACTCTGCAGTCCGGTTAGATCCCTGATGAAAACAAAGTCCTGCAGACCGGGAGTGACAGACACCACTTCCACCGGGTGATTTCTTCCGGACTTCGGCGGCCAGACGAGCCCTCTGTGCAGGGAGACCACCCGCAGGACTCTCCTCCCTGAGCTCTGGAGCTGCACTAAACTCCCGCGTCTTTTCTTCCTGGTTCTCACACACTAGCTCCGGTGGGGAATTTTCCAGCTCTGTGTTTGAGATTGCACAGTCTGACGCTGCCCCCTTGTGGGCAATTGCTGGAACAGGATTCAAATCCATTTTTACAGAAATGCTGCAGTCGGACTTGTTGACCCCATTACATACCCCCCCACTTAAAGGTTGGCAGTCCCTGTCAACTACCGTCGGTTCCCAGGCAACAATGACTGCAGACGTTACAGGGGTTGGTTGAGAAGTGGGCCATACATACTGGTCCCTGTAAGCCCGCCCAGGCAGGATCCCCGCAGTGGTGCGGTCAGTGCGTCTCAAGGGTCGGTCGTTCCCCTCCCCGTCACTGTCTTTATGCCCCACTCCAGTCAGCACTCCGGGGAAAGAACTGGGTTGTGTAAGTGGGTCACTGATCTCGGAGTCAATGTGATCACTATGCTGGGAAACGTCCGTGACGTCAGTCGTATTGGTAGTGTCACCCCCTCCGGGTACTGTGGTAGGGGAGTCAGGCTGGGATCGGCAGGGCCGCAACATATTTCGGTGCACAGTGCGGATGCTGTGATTGTCTTCACCCCGCACTCGGTATACATGCCCGTTGGGGTAGGGGCGTTCGATTACCCGGTAAACCTCAGTCTCCCACTTGGCTCGAAGTTTCCCTTGGGGCTTCTTGATACGGAGCAGGACGAGCTGTCCCAATGTCAAGGGTTGCTCTTGCACGGGGAGTGGATCAGCATGTATCTGGCCCCGGATTTGTTTGCTCACCAGTCGGTGTACCGTCTCCATCTTCTGTCGGTGAGCATTTAGCCAGGAGGGGTAGTTATGGCAGACGTCATCTCCAGGGCGACATAGGTTCAGGTCATGGACCCCTTTTCCGGGGCGGCCAAAGAGAAGGGTGTGTGGGGTGTAGCCAGTCACAGAGTGGACCTGGTTGTTGTAGGCCCATACTAGATCAGGAAGGAATTGGGGCCATTGGTCTTTCTTATCATCGGCCAAGGTGCGGATCAGCTGGAGTAGGGTCCGGTTGAAGCGTTCACATGCACCGTTCCCTTGTGGGTGGTAAGGAGTGGTCCTCGACTTCTGGATCCCATACATCTGGTGCAGCTCTTCGATGACTCGGCCCTCGAAACAAGCCCCCTGGTCGGAGTGCAACCTCTCCGGGCACCCGTAGACATGGATGAACTGTCGACAGATGGCCCGAGCAGCCGATTCGGCCGTCTGGTCTTTGGTAGCGACAGCGACAGCGAACTTTGTGAAGTGATCCACCATGACTAGACAGTACTGATAGCCACTGCTCGCCGTCCCAACCAGCAGATAGTCCACCATCAACAGCTCAAGGGGTCTGGATGTTTTAATTGTCTGAACAGGTGCACGCTGCTCAGGGGACTTGTGTAGTTCGCAGGTGCGACAGGTCTGGCAGACGTCTTCGACCAGCTTGCGGAGCCCCGGACAATAGATGGACTGTTGGACCCACCGAAAGGTCTTGTCTATTCCGAAGTGTCCATTCCTTTTGTGGGCTTGGCCCACCATCTCACGGGCCAACTGTTCAGGCACTACAACTTGTGTGCATTCCTCTAGCATGTGCGACAAGAGAACCTTCCGGTATAGCACTCCTTCTCTCAGAATCAGCCGGTCCCACTGGCTGAGCAGGGTCAAGGTCCCGGTAGACAGTCGTGCCCGTATATCGGCGGGAGGTTTCTGCTGCCGCTTCACCCATTGTTTGAGTAGAGCCCAATCAGGGTTCTGGTCCTGAATCCTGCACCACTCCTGGGGTGACAAGGCGACTCCCACCGGAGTTCCAGCTTCGCCCACACCGAACTGGCGGTAATCCACCATCTGTTGGGCGAGCTTTGCAAAGTCAGGTGTCTCGTCCCCTTCTAATTCTTCATCCCGGTCTCGGTTGAGTAAGGGGTATGACACTCTGGACAGGCTGTCCGCATTTTGATTCTCAGCTCCAGCCCTATATTTGATCTTGTAATTGAACTTGGAGAGCCGAGCCATCCAACGCTGCTCCATGACTCCGAGCTTCGCATTTTCTAAATGGGCCAACGGGTTGTTATCGGTCAGGACTAGTACTTCGGTCCCCGTGAGGTACCCTGCAAATTTCTCCGCCATAGCCCACGTTAGGGCCAGCAGCTCCAGCCGGAACGAGCTATAATTGGTGGGGTTCTTCTCGCCCTCATGTAGGGACCGACTGGCATAGGCTATGACTCGTTCCTTGCCTTCTTGGACCTGTGAAAGTACTGCCCCTAGGCCCTGTAAACTGGCATCGGTATGTAGTTGGAAGGGCAGGTTGTAGTCCGCATATGCCAGGATGGGGGGAGACGTTAAGGCACCCTTTAGGGCTTGGAAGGAGTCTTCCTGGCCGGGTCCCCAGCTGATGGATCGTCCTCTGGGGCTGTTGGTGGTCCCTCGAAGCAGATCATGCAAGGGTGCAGCAAGCCGGGCGAAGTTTTTGACGAACCGGCGGTAGTAGCCGGCCAACCCCAGGAAAGCCCTGACCTCTTTGACGCTTGTGGGCTGCGGCCAATCCCGTACGGCGGCTATCTTCTCTGAAGATGGCTGGACACCTTCGGCTGAGATCCGGTGGCCCAGGTAATTGATCTCGGGTTGTAGAAGACGGCACTTGTTGGGTTTCAACTTCAGACCATGTTCTCTCAACCTACTGAACACACGGCCCAGCTGCTGCAGGTGTTCTTCAAATGTGGCCGAATAGACTACAATGTCGTCCAGGTAGATGAGGGTGAAGTCGAAGTTGAAGTCCCCCAAGCAGCGCTCCATCAGCCGCTGGAAAGTCCCCGGCGCGTTGTTCAGACCAAAGGGCATCCGGTCGAACTCGTACAGGCCCATGGGTAAGATGAAAGCAGTCTTTTCTCTATCTTTCTCATGCATAGGTACCTGCCAATATCCGCTGGCCAGATCCAACGAGGAGAAGTATTTGGCTTTCTTCAGGGCTGTCAGGGATTCTTCGATCCTTGGCAGAGGGTACGAGTCCCGGATGGTGCAAGCATTCAAACGGCGGTAGTCCACACAGAATCTCAGGGATCCGTCCTTCTTCTTGACTAACACCACCGGCGCCGCCCAGGGGCTCTGGCTTTCCCGTACCACTCCCGCGTGTAACATGGAATTCAGGAGATTTTTCACCTCTTGGTATTGCTGGGGAGGAATTTGGCGGTACCTTTCACGGATAGGAGCAGTGTCACCGGTGGGGATTTCGTGCTTGATACTGGTGGTGCACCCAAAGTCGGTGTCGTGCCGGGCAAAGGACGCCTGATGCTCTTGGAGTAGCTCTTCCACCTGAGACACCTCCCGTTTGGAGTATTGGGATACGTCCAACTGACACTTCTCTCGAAGTTCTCGCCCCACGTTGGTGTCACCCGCGACAGCGGCCATGGTAGAGACCGTCACCGTCCAATCTCCCTCTGTAGACGGTACAAACTGGAGGGGGCTCATAGGGTTCACCCCTTCGGTTAGAGCGTAGACTCGGCCGAGCTGTGTCCCGGCTTCTAGGTCAATGCTCACATTAGCCGTGTTGCCCAGCCTGACAGGAATTCTTCCCTTTCTCACTACTGCTAAAGTTCGAGCGACTAGTGGGTTCAGCTTCCCCTCTCTCGGGGAGCGCGGCTCAACCAGCACCTCCACGCCTTCAAACTGTCTCATGGTGCCAAGGGGTAGTGAGATAACTGTCTCTTTTCCAGCTGGTAAGGTGATCCTAGTATGACGGGGTACGGTGACCGTGGCCAGCGGCAGCTGTTCTTCGGTCATTCGCTGGAGGTTGCAGGTCCGGACCACTTGCTGAAAGGCACGGCGGGTGGCCTGATGGGCGGTCACTCCTTGCCAGTACTTGGGCCCCTTCTTGGTAAACAACACCAGATTCAGGTCTTTCAAGATGTTCATCCCAATAATCATGGGCGTTTCTGATTCAAAGCCTTCCCTGACCACGATTATCCCTCTCTTCCCGAGATCTTGGCCACAGATTTCGGTGTTCATCCAGGCAACTCCCGTCACCGGAATGGGTAGATTATTGGCTGCTTTGATCTTGATGGCGGTATCAGGGTCATAGGCAACCCGCGGCTTTAGACATTCTTCGTAGAACTGCTCGGAGATGGTGGATACCTGAGACCCAGTATCCATTAACCCTTGTACGGCGATCCCTTCCAGTAATACTTCCAGGGTGGGGCTATTTGATGCAAGTTTGTTCCGTGGCTGGCTCTGTTTTCCTACACCCCTCTCTTTGGCATCCCCTGTCGAGTGAGCCTCTTTGACAGGGGCGTCTAGTTTAAAGGCGGCCTCTGTTGTGGGACCTGACTTGCTGGTGCTGGTAGATCGGACTGTGGGGGAGCTTGAAAGTTCTGGGGGCAACGGTTGGCTCTATGGCGGGGGTCGCCGCATGTCCAGCATCTTCCCATCGGCCGGCTGGGTTGTGGTCTCGCTTGCCGGCCCGCCTGTTGGTCTAAGGTGAGCTGTAACACCTGTTTCTGCAACTCTGCCACCATCTGTTTCAGTTCTTCCGTGCTGCTGTTCGGAGTCCCGATACCAGATATGGACCTGCAAGCCGCGGTATATGTCTGTGTCTCCACGACAGGCCCCCTTGAACGTTCTATAGCTTCTTGTTTGGCCTCAGCGAACGTAAAGGCCGGATTTATCCGGAGTAGATCTTGCAATGAGCGGTTAAGGTACGGGTCTCTCAATCCGGTCACAAACTGATCTCTCAACACCAGGTCACGGGTACCCGTACTAGCTATCTGTTCTTCGTTTCTACAGACTTGTTCTAGTAGCACTTGAAGGGCATTGGCATATTGCGGGATGTCCTCCGACTCGAGTTGAGTACGCCGGAAAAACATATAGCGCAATGTTCCCGCATATGTGGTCGGCCCATAGGTGTTCTCCAGCACCCGCACTAAGTCATCCAACGTACGTTGGCCCCTAACCGTCTCCAGCCTGACTGTCGTCCACGCTTCCCCTTCCAGTGTTAGCATGGCCATTTCTGCTAAGGTCTTAGGGTCAGTGTTATACATTTCCCCCACTATCTTAAGTTGTTCAGTCCATTCAGTTACAGGATAGTTCCGTCCGTCAAACTTTCTCACCTGATTGACAATAGACGGCGGGGGAGCTGTCCGGTTATAAGTTACTACCGGGGGGTGATTTTGTTGGTCACACATCCTGCCGACTACGCCACATGAAGCGACCGGTGGTAGGGCCGCGGGTGTGTGTGTATGTTCTATTCCAACAAAATCCCCATACTCAGATTTTACCGGTAGTAACATTTCTTTACTAGGAAACATATTAATAATACAATCAACTGAACTATCTGCACACATGGGTACAGGGGAGTCCCGGGACTTTCACTCCTTCCGGGTATGCAGCGAGAAGAAAGAAAGACAAACAACAACAAAGAAATGGCGGCAACTTTCCCTAACTTTCCCTACAAACACGCACCAGTCTATCCCGGAAGAAGATGCCGCTCCCACGTCGCAGGCCTGAGGTCGCACGATGATGGGTCCCGGTGCAGCGCTGAAGAGATGCAGCTCCTCGGTATTTTCTTCCCCCGCTGGTGACGGATTCTAAGCAGTCTTTTGGTCCCGGGGCACGCCGGGCAGAAGAAGGAAGGTCACAGCCCCTGCAATTCCACTCTGGTGGCGGTACTCTGCAGTCCGGTTAGATCCCTGATGAAAACAAAGTCCTGCAGACCGGGAGTGACAGACACCACTTCCACCGGGTGATTTCTTCCGGACTTCGGCGGCCAGACGAGCCCTCTGTGCAGGGAGACCACCCGCAGGACTCTCCTCCCTGAGCTCTGGAGCTGCACTAAACTCCCGCGTCTTTTCTTCCTGGTTCTCACACACTAGCTCCGGTGGGGAATTTTCCAGCTCTGTGTTTGAGATTGCACAGTCTGACGCTGCCCCCTTGTGGGCAATTGCTGGAACAGGATTCAAATCCATTTTTACAGAAATGCTGCAGTCGGACTTGTTGACCCCATTACATACCCCCCCACTTAAAGGTTGGCAGTCCCTGTCAACTACCGTCGGTTCCCAGGCAACAATGACTGCAGACGTTACAGGGGTTGGTTGAGAAGTGGGCCATACATACTGGTCCCTGTAAGCCCGCCCAGGCAGGATCCCCGCAGTGGTGCGGTCAGTGCGTCTCAAGGGTCGGTCGTTCCCCTCCCCGTCACTGTCTTTATGCCCCACTCCAGTCAGCACTCCGGGGAAAGAACTGGGTTGTGTAAGTGGGTCACTGATCTCGGAGTCAATGTGATCACTATGCTGGGAAACGTCCGTGACGTCAGTCGTATTGGTAGTGTCACCCCCTCCGGGTACTGTGGTAGGGGAGTCAGGCTGGGATCGGCAGGGCCGCAACATATTTCGGTGCACAGTGCGGATGCTGTGATTGTCTTCACCCCGCACTCGGTATACATGCCCGTTGGGGTAGGGGCGTTCGATTACCCGGTAAACCTCAGTCTCCCACTTGGCTCGAAGTTTCCCTTGGGGCTTCTTGATACGGAGCAGGACGAGCTGTCCCAATGTCAAGGGTTGCTCTTGCACGGGGAGTGGATCAGCATGTATCTGGCCCCGGATTTGTTTGCTCACCAGTCGGTGTACCGTCTCCATCTTCTGTCGGTGAGCATTTAGCCAGGAGGGGTAGTTATGGCAGACGTCATCTCCAGGGCGACATAGGTTCAGGTCATGGACCCCTTTTCCGGGGCGGCCAAAGAGAAGGGTGTGTGGGGTGTAGCCAGTCACAGAGTGGACCTGGTTGTTGTAGGCCCATACTAGATCAGGAAGGAATTGGGGCCATTGGTCTTTCTTATCATCGGCCAAGGTGCGGATCAGCTGGAGTAGGGTCCGGTTGAAGCGTTCACATGCACCGTTCCCTTGTGGGTGGTAAGGAGTGGTCCTCGACTTCTGGATCCCATACATCTGGTGCAGCTCTTCGATGACTCGGCCCTCGAAACAAGCCCCCTGGTCGGAGTGCAACCTCTCCGGGCACCCGTAGACATGGATGAACTGTCGACAGATGGCCCGAGCAGCCGATTCGGCCGTCTGGTCTTTGGTAGCGACAGCGACAGCGAACTTTGTGAAGTGATCCACCATGACTAGACAGTACTGATAGCCACTGCTCGCCGTCCCAACCAGCAGATAGTCCACCATCAACAGCTCAAGGGGTCTGGATGTTTTAATTGTCTGAACAGGTGCACGCTGCTCAGGGGACTTGTGTAGTTCGCAGGTGCGACAGGTCTGGCAGACGTCTTCGACCAGCTTGCGGAGCCCCGGACAATAGATGGACTGTTGGACCCACCGAAAGGTCTTGTCTATTCCGAAGTGTCCATTCCTTTTGTGGGCTTGGCCCACCATCTCACGGGCCAACTGTTCAGGCACTACAACTTGTGTGCATTCCTCTAGCATGTGCGACAAGAGAACCTTCCGGTATAGCACTCCTTCTCTCAGAATCAGCCGGTCCCACTGGCTGAGCAGGGTCAAGGTCCCGGTAGACAGTCGTGCCCGTATATCGGCGGGAGGTTTCTGCTGCCGCTTCACCCATTGTTTGAGTAGAGCCCAATCAGGGTTCTGGTCCTGAATCCTGCACCACTCCTGGGGTGACAAGGCGACTCCCACCGGAGTTCCAGCTTCGCCCACACCGAACTGGCGGTAATCCACCATCTGTTGGGCGAGCTTTGCAAAGTCAGGTGTCTCGTCCCCTTCTAATTCTTCATCCCGGTCTCGGTTGAGTAAGGGGTATGACACTCTGGACAGGCTGTCCGCATTTTGATTCTCAGCTCCAGCCCTATATTTGATCTTGTAATTGAACTTGGAGAGCCGAGCCATCCAACGCTGCTCCATGACTCCGAGCTTCGCATTTTCTAAATGGGCCAACGGGTTGTTATCGGTCAGGACTAGTACTTCGGTCCCCGTGAGGTACCCTGCAAATTTCTCCGCCATAGCCCACGTTAGGGCCAGCAGCTCCAGCCGGAACGAGCTATAATTGGTGGGGTTCTTCTCGCCCTCATGTAGGGACCGACTGGCATAGGCTATGACTCGTTCCTTGCCTTCTTGGACCTGTGAAAGTACTGCCCCTAGGCCCTGTAAACTGGCATCGGTATGTAGTTGGAAGGGCAGGTTGTAGTCCGCATATGCCAGGATGGGGGGAGACGTTAAGGCACCCTTTAGGGCTTGGAAGGAGTCTTCCTGGCCGGGTCCCCAGCTGATGGATCGTCCTCTGGGGCTGTTGGTGGTCCCTCGAAGCAGATCATGCAAGGGTGCAGCAAGCCGGGCGAAGTTTTTGACGAACCGGCGGTAGTAGCCGGCCAACCCCAGGAAAGCCCTGACCTCTTTGACGCTTGTGGGCTGCGGCCAATCCCGTACGGCGGCTATCTTCTCTGAAGATGGCTGGACACCTTCGGCTGAGATCCGGTGGCCCAGGTAATTGATCTCGGGTTGTAGAAGACGGCACTTGTTGGGTTTCAACTTCAGACCATGTTCTCTCAACCTACTGAACACACGGCCCAGCTGCTGCAGGTGTTCTTCAAATGTGGCCGAATAGACTACAATGTCGTCCAGGTAGATGAGGGTGAAGTCGAAGTTGAAGTCCCCCAAGCAGCGCTCCATCAGCCGCTGGAAAGTCCCCGGCGCGTTGTTCAGACCAAAGGGCATCCGGTCGAACTCGTACAGGCCCATGGGTAAGATGAAAGCAGTCTTTTCTCTATCTTTCTCATGCATAGGTACCTGCCAATATCCGCTGGCCAGATCCAACGAGGAGAAGTATTTGGCTTTCTTCAGGGCTGTCAGGGATTCTTCGATCCTTGGCAGAGGGTACGAGTCCCGGATGGTGCAAGCATTCAAACGGCGGTAGTCCACACAGAATCTCAGGGATCCGTCCTTCTTCTTGACTAACACCACCGGCGCCGCCCAGGGGCTCTGGCTTTCCCGTACCACTCCCGCGTGTAACATGGAATTCAGGAGATTTTTCACCTCTTGGTATTGCTGGGGAGGAATTTGGCGGTACCTTTCACGGATAGGAGCAGTGTCACCGGTGGGGATTTCGTGCTTGATACTGGTGGTGCACCCAAAGTCGGTGTCGTGCCGGGCAAAGGACGCCTGATGCTCTTGGAGTAGCTCTTCCACCTGAGACACCTCCCGTTTGGAGTATTGGGATACGTCCAACTGACACTTCTCTCGAAGTTCTCGCCCCACGTTGGTGTCACCCGCGACAGCGGCCATGGTAGAGACCGTCACCGTCCAATCTCCCTCTGTAGACGGTACAAACTGGAGGGGGCTCATAGGGTTCACCCCTTCGGTTAGAGCGTAGACTCGGCCGAGCTGTGTCCCGGCTTCTAGGTCAATGCTCACATTAGCCGTGTTGCCCAGCCTGACAGGAATTCTTCCCTTTCTCACTACTGCTAAAGTTCGAGCGACTAGTGGGTTCAGCTTCCCCTCTCTCGGGGAGCGCGGCTCAACCAGCACCTCCACGCCTTCAAACTGTCTCATGGTGCCAAGGGGTAGTGAGATAACTGTCTCTTTTCCAGCTGGTAAGGTGATCCTAGTATGACGGGGTACGGTGACCGTGGCCAGCGGCAGCTGTTCTTCGGTCATTCGCTGGAGGTTGCAGGTCCGGACCACTTGCTGAAAGGCACGGCGGGTGGCCTGATGGGCGGTCACTCCTTGCCAGTACTTGGGCCCCTTCTTGGTAAACAACACCAGATTCAGGTCTTTCAAGATGTTCATCCCAATAATCATGGGCGTTTCTGATTCAAAGCCTTCCCTGACCACGATTATCCCTCTCTTCCCGAGATCTTGGCCACAGATTTCGGTGTTCATCCAGGCAACTCCCGTCACCGGAATGGGTAGATTATTGGCTGCTTTGATCTTGATGGCGGTATCAGGGTCATAGGCAACCCGCGGCTTTAGACATTCTTCGTAGAACTGCTCGGAGATGGTGGATACCTGAGACCCAGTATCCATTAACCCTTGTACGGCGATCCCTTCCAGTAATACTTCCAGGGTGGGGCTATTTGATGCAAGTTTGTTCCGTGGCTGGCTCTGTTTTCCTACACCCCTCTCTTTGGCATCCCCTGTCGAGTGAGCCTCTTTGACAGGGGCGTCTAGTTTAAAGGCGGCCTCTGTTGTGGGACCTGACTTGCTGGTGCTGGTAGATCGGACTGTGGGGGAGCTTGAAAGTTCTGGGGGCAACGGTTGGCTCTATGGCGGGGGTCGCCGCATGTCCAGCATCTTCCCATCGGCCGGCTGGGTTGTGGTCTCGCTTGCCGGCCCGCCTGTTGGTCTAAGGTGAGCTGTAACACCTGTTTCTGCAACTCTGCCACCATCTGTTTCAGTTCTTCCGTGCTGCTGTTCGGAGTCCCGATACCAGATATGGACCTGCAAGCCGCGGTATATGTCTGTGTCTCCACGACAGGCCCCCTTGAACGTTCTATAGCTTCTTGTTTGGCCTCAGCGAACGTAAAGGCCGGATTTATCCGGAGTAGATCTTGCAATGAGCGGTTAAGGTACGGGTCTCTCAATCCGGTCACAAACTGATCTCTCAACACCAGGTCACGGGTACCCGTACTAGCTATCTGTTCTTCGTTTCTACAGACTTGTTCTAGTAGCACTTGAAGGGCATTGGCATATTGCGGGATGTCCTCCGACTCGAGTTGAGTACGCCGGAAAAACATATAGCGCAATGTTCCCGCATATGTGGTCGGCCCATAGGTGTTCTCCAGCACCCGCACTAAGTCATCCAACGTACGTTGGCCCCTAACCGTCTCCAGCCTGACTGTCGTCCACGCTTCCCCTTCCAGTGTTAGCATGGCCATTTCTGCTAAGGTCTTAGGGTCAGTGTTATACATTTCCCCCACTATCTTAAGTTGTTCAGTCCATTCAGTTACAGGATAGTTCCGTCCGTCAAACTTTCTCACCTGATTGACAATAGACGGCGGGGGAGCTGTCCGGTTATAAGTTACTACCGGGGGGTGATTTTGTTGGTCACACATCCTGCCGACTACGCCACATGAAGCGACCGGTGGTAGGGCCGCGGGTGTGTGTGTATGTTCTATTCCAACAAAATCCCCATACTCAGATTTTACCGGTAGTAACATTTCTTTACTAGGAAACATATTAATAATACAATCAACTGAACTATCTGCACACATGGGTACAGGGGAGTCCCGGGACTTTCACTCCTTCCGGGTATGCAGCGAGAAGAAAGAAAGACAAACAACAACAAAGAAATGGCGGCAACTTTCCCTAACTTTCCCTACAAACACGCACCAGTCTATCCCGGAAGAAGATGCCGCTCCCACGTCGCAGGCCTGAGGTCGCACGATGATGGGTCCCGGTGCAGCGCTGAAGAGATGCAGCTCCTCGGTATTTTCTTCCCCCGCTGGTGACGGATTCTAAGCAGTCTTTTGGTCCCGGGGCACGCCGGGCAGAAGAAGGAAGGTCACAGCCCCTGCAATTCCACTCTGGTGGCGGTACTCTGCAGTCCGGTTAGATCCCTGATGAAAACAAAGTCCTGCAGACCGGGAGTGACAGACACCACTTCCACCGGGTGATTTCTTCCGGACTTCGGCGGCCAGACGAGCCCTCTGTGCAGGGAGACCACCCGCAGGACTCTCCTCCCTGAGCTCTGGAGCTGCACTAAACTCCCGCGTCTTTTCTTCCTGGTTCTCACACACTAGCTCCGGTGGGGAATTTTCCAGCTCTGTGTTTGAGATTGCACAGTCTGACGCTGCCCCCTTGTGGGCAATTGCTGGAACAGGATTCAAATCCATTTTTACAGAAATGCTGCAGTCGGACTTGTTGACCCCATTACATACCCCCCCACTTAAAGGTTGGCAGTCCCTGTCAACTACCGTCGGTTCCCAGGCAACAATGACTGCAGACGTTACAGGGGTTGGTTGAGAAGTGGGCCATACATACTGGTCCCTGTAAGCCCGCCCAGGCAGGATCCCCGCAGTGGTGCGGTCAGTGCGTCTCAAGGGTCGGTCGTTCCCCTCCCCGTCACTGTCTTTATGCCCCACTCCAGTCAGCACTCCGGGGAAAGAACTGGGTTGTGTAAGTGGGTCACTGATCTCGGAGTCAATGTGATCACTATGCTGGGAAACGTCCGTGACGTCAGTCGTATTGGTAGTGTCACCCCCTCCGGGTACTGTGGTAGGGGAGTCAGGCTGGGATCGGCAGGGCCGCAACATATTTCGGTGCACAGTGCGGATGCTGTGATTGTCTTCACCCCGCACTCGGTATACATGCCCGTTGGGGTAGGGGCGTTCGATTACCCGGTAAACCTCAGTCTCCCACTTGGCTCGAAGTTTCCCTTGGGGCTTCTTGATACGGAGCAGGACGAGCTGTCCCAATGTCAAGGGTTGCTCTTGCACGGGGAGTGGATCAGCATGTATCTGGCCCCGGATTTGTTTGCTCACCAGTCGGTGTACCGTCTCCATCTTCTGTCGGTGAGCATTTAGCCAGGAGGGGTAGTTATGGCAGACGTCATCTCCAGGGCGACATAGGTTCAGGTCATGGACCCCTTTTCCGGGGCGGCCAAAGAGAAGGGTGTGTGGGGTGTAGCCAGTCACAGAGTGGACCTGGTTGTTGTAGGCCCATACTAGATCAGGAAGGAATTGGGGCCATTGGTCTTTCTTATCATCGGCCAAGGTGCGGATCAGCTGGAGTAGGGTCCGGTTGAAGCGTTCACATGCACCGTTCCCTTGTGGGTGGTAAGGAGTGGTCCTCGACTTCTGGATCCCATACATCTGGTGCAGCTCTTCGATGACTCGGCCCTCGAAACAAGCCCCCTGGTCGGAGTGCAACCTCTCCGGGCACCCGTAGACATGGATGAACTGTCGACAGATGGCCCGAGCAGCCGATTCGGCCGTCTGGTCTTTGGTAGCGACAGCGACAGCGAACTTTGTGAAGTGATCCACCATGACTAGACAGTACTGATAGCCACTGCTCGCCGTCCCAACCAGCAGATAGTCCACCATCAACAGCTCAAGGGGTCTGGATGTTTTAATTGTCTGAACAGGTGCACGCTGCTCAGGGGACTTGTGTAGTTCGCAGGTGCGACAGGTCTGGCAGACGTCTTCGACCAGCTTGCGGAGCCCCGGACAATAGATGGACTGTTGGACCCACCGAAAGGTCTTGTCTATTCCGAAGTGTCCATTCCTTTTGTGGGCTTGGCCCACCATCTCACGGGCCAACTGTTCAGGCACTACAACTTGTGTGCATTCCTCTAGCATGTGCGACAAGAGAACCTTCCGGTATAGCACTCCTTCTCTCAGAATCAGCCGGTCCCACTGGCTGAGCAGGGTCAAGGTCCCGGTAGACAGTCGTGCCCGTATATCGGCGGGAGGTTTCTGCTGCCGCTTCACCCATTGTTTGAGTAGAGCCCAATCAGGGTTCTGGTCCTGAATCCTGCACCACTCCTGGGGTGACAAGGCGACTCCCACCGGAGTTCCAGCTTCGCCCACACCGAACTGGCGGTAATCCACCATCTGTTGGGCGAGCTTTGCAAAGTCAGGTGTCTCGTCCCCTTCTAATTCTTCATCCCGGTCTCGGTTGAGTAAGGGGTATGACACTCTGGACAGGCTGTCCGCATTTTGATTCTCAGCTCCAGCCCTATATTTGATCTTGTAATTGAACTTGGAGAGCCGAGCCATCCAACGCTGCTCCATGACTCCGAGCTTCGCATTTTCTAAATGGGCCAACGGGTTGTTATCGGTCAGGACTAGTACTTCGGTCCCCGTGAGGTACCCTGCAAATTTCTCCGCCATAGCCCACGTTAGGGCCAGCAGCTCCAGCCGGAACGAGCTATAATTGGTGGCGTTCTTCTCGCCCTCATGTAGGGACCGACTGGCATAGGCTATGACTCGTTCCTTGCCTTCTTGGACCTGTGAAAGTACTGCCCCTAGGCCCTGTAAACTGGCATCGGTATGTAGTTGGAAGGGCAGGTTGTAGTCCGCATATGCCAGGATGGGGGGAGACGTTAAGGCACCCTTTAGGGCTTGGAAGGAGTCTTCCTGGCCGGGTCCCCAGCTGATGGATCGTCCTCTGGGGCTGTTGGTGGTCCCTCGAAGCAGATCATGCAAGGGTGCAGCAAGCCGGGCGAAGTTTTTGACGAACCGGCGGTAGTAGCCGGCCAACCCCAGGAAAGCCCTGACCTCTTTGACGCTTGTGGGCTGCGGCCAATCCCGTACGGCGGCTATCTTCTCTGAAGATGGCTGGACACCTTCGGCTGAGATCCGGTGGCCCAGGTAATTGATCTCGGGTTGTAGAAGACGGCACTTGTTGGGTTTCAACTTCAGACCATGTTCTCTCAACCTACTGAACACACGGCCCAGCTGCTGCAGGTGTTCTTCAAATGTGGCCGAATAGACTACAATGTCGTCCAGGTAGATGAGGGTGAAGTCGAAGTTGAAGTCCCCCAAGCAGCGCTCCATCAGCCGCTGGAAAGTCCCC
This sequence comes from Anomaloglossus baeobatrachus, assembly GCF_048569485.1. Lineage (NCBI taxonomy): Eukaryota > Metazoa > Chordata > Amphibia > Anura > Aromobatidae > Anomaloglossus > Anomaloglossus baeobatrachus. Next base: position 585,287 of record NW_027441818.1, on the reverse strand, counting down.
GGCGCGTTGTTCAGACCAAAGGGCATCCGGTCGAACTCGTACAGGCCCATGGGTAAGATGAAAGCAGTCTTTTCTCTATCTTTCTCATGCATAGGTACCTGCCAATATCCGCTGGCCAGATCCAACGAGGAGAAGTATTTGGCTTTCTTCAGGGCTGTCAGGGATTCTTCGATCCTTGGCAGAGGGTACGAGTCCCGGATGGTGCAAGCATTCAAACGGCGGTAGTCCACACAGAATCTCAGGGATCCGTCCTTCTTCTTGACTAACACCACCGGCGCCGCCCAGGGGCTCTGGCTTTCCCGTACCACTCCCGCGTGTAACATGGAATTCAGGAGATTTTTCACCTCTTGGTATTGCTGGGGAGGAATTTGGCGGTACCTTTCACGGATAGGAGCAGTGTCACCGGTGGGGATTTCGTGCTTGATACTGGTGGTGCACCCAAAGTCGGTGTCGTGCCGGGCAAAGGACGCCTGATGCTCTTGGAGTAGCTCTTCCACCTGAGACACCTCCCGTTTGGAGTATTGGGATACGTCCAACTGACACTTCTCTCGAAGTTCTCGCCCCACGTTGGTGTCACCCGCGACAGCGGCCATGGTAGAGACCGTCACCGTCCAATCTCCCTCTGTAGACGGTACAAACTGGAGGGGGCTCATAGGGTTCACCCCTTCGGTTAGAGCGTAGACTCGGCCGAGCTGTGTCCCGGCTTCTAGGTCAATGCTCACATTAGCCGTGTTGCCCAGCCTGACAGGAATTCTTCCCTTTCTCACTACTGCTAAAGTTCGAGCGACTAGTGGGTTCAGCTTCCCCTCTCTCGGGGAGCGCGGCTCAACCAGCACCTCCACGCCTTCAAACTGTCTCATGGTGCCAAGGGGTAGTGAGATAACTGTCTCTTTTCCAGCTGGTAAGGTGATCCTAGTATGACGGGGTACGGTGACCGTGGCCAGCGGCAGCTGTTCTTCGGTCATTCGCTGGAGGTTGCAGGTCCGGACCACTTGCTGAAAGGCACGGCGGGTGGCCTGATGGGCGGTCACTCCTTGCCAGTACTTGGGCCCCTTCTTGGTAAACAACACCAGATTCAGGTCTTTCAAGATGTTCATCCCAATAATCATGGGCGTTTCTGATTCAAAGCCTTCCCTGACCACGATTATCCCTCTCTTCCCGAGATCTTGGCCACAGATTTCGGTGTTCATCCAGGCAACTCCCGTCACCGGAATGGGTAGATTATTGGCTGCTTTGATCTTGATGGCGGTATCAGGGTCATAGGCAACCCGCGGCTTTAGACATTCTTCGTAGAACTGCTCGGAGATGGTGGATACCTGAGACCCAGTATCCATTAACCCTTGTACGGCGATCCCTTCCAGTAATACTTCCAGGGTGGGGCTATTTGATGCAAGTTTGTTCCGTGGCTGGCTCTGTTTTCCTACACCCCTCTCTTTGGCATCCCCTGTCGAGTGAGCCTCTTTGACAGGGGCGTCTAGTTTAAAGGCGGCCTCTGTTGTGGGACCTGACTTGCTGGTGCTGGTAGATCGGACTGTGGGGGAGCTTGAAAGTTCTGGGGGCAACGGTTGGCTCTATGGCGGGGGTCGCCGCATGTCCAGCATCTTCCCATCGGCCGGCTGGGTTGTGGTCTCGCTTGCCGGCCCGCCTGTTGGTCTAAGGTGAGCTGTAACACCTGTTTCTGCAACTCTGCCACCATCTGTTTCAGTTCTTCCGTGCTGCTGTTCGGAGTCCCGATACCAGATATGGACCTGCAAGCCGCGGTATATGTCTGTGTCTCCACGACAGGCCCCCTTGAACGTTCTATAGCTTCTTGTTTGGCCTCAGCGAACGTAAAGGCCGGATTTATCCGGAGTAGATCTTGCAATGAGCGGTTAAGGTACGGGTCTCTCAATCCGGTCACAAACTGATCTCTCAACACCAGGTCACGGGTACCCGTACTAGCTATCTGTTCTTCGTTTCTACAGACTTGTTCTAGTAGCACTTGAAGGGCATTGGCATATTGCGGGATGTCCTCCGACTCGAGTTGAGTACGCCGGAAAAACATATAGCGCAATGTTCCCGCATATGTGGTCGGCCCATAGGTGTTCTCCAGCACCCGCACTAAGTCATCCAACGTACGTTGGCCCCTAACCGTCTCCAGCCTGACTGTCGTCCACGCTTCCCCTTCCAGTGTTAGCATGGCCATTTCTGCTAAGGTCTTAGGGTCAGTGTTATACATTTCCCCCACTATCTTAAGTTGTTCAGTCCATTCAGTTACAGGATAGTTCCGTCCGTCAAACTTTCTCACCTGATTGACAATAGACGGCGGGGGAGCTGTCCGGTTATAAGTTACTACCGGGGGGTGATTTTGTTGGTCACACATCCTGCCGACTACGCCACATGAAGCGACCGGTGGTAGGGCCGCGGGTGTGTGTGTATGTTCTATTCCAACAAAATCCCCATACTCAGATTTTACCGGTAGTAACATTTCTTTACTAGGAAACATATTAATAATACAATCAACTGAACTATCTGCACACATGGGTACAGGGGAGTCCCGGGACTTTCACTCCTTCCGGGTATGCAGCGAGAAGAAAGAAAGACAAACAACAACAAAGAAATGGCGGCAACTTTCCCTAACTTTCCCTACAAACACGCACCAGTCTATCCCGGAAGAAGATGCCGCTCCCACGTCGCAGGCCTGAGGTCGCACGATGATGGGTCCCGGTGCAGCGCTGAAGAGATGCAGCTCCTCGGTATTTTCTTCCCCCGCTGGTGACGGATTCTAAGCAGTCTTTTGGTCCCGGGGCACGCCGGGCAGAAGAAGGAAGGTCACAGCCCCTGCAATTCCACTCTGGTGGCGGTACTCTGCAGTCCGGTTAGATCCCTGATGAAAACAAAGTCCTGCAGACCGGGAGTGACAGACACCACTTCCACCGGGTGATTTCTTCCGGACTTCGGCGGCCAGACGAGCCCTCTGTGCAGGGAGACCACCCGCAGGACTCTCCTCCCTGAGCTCTGGAGCTGCACTAAACTCCCGCGTCTTTTCTTCCTGGTTCTCACACACTAGCTCCGGTGGGGAATTTTCCAGCTCTGTGTTTGAGATTGCACAGTCTGACGCTGCCCCCTTGTGGGCAATTGCTGGAACAGGATTCAAATCCATTTTTACAGAAATGCTGCAGTCGGACTTGTTGACCCCATTACATTTGCACCAAGTATTTTCGTGCCTGTGCCTACCTCGAGCCGCTGCCAGAGTGAGAATTCCTTACAAAACACATTTTTAAATTTTCTGTTAAAATATGGCATTTTCTGTGCATGGCACTTGGAAAATATTAAATTCTTCAGCTTCATTTTGAAACTGTAGAATAAGGACTTACATTGCTTTGAAAGCTTCATCCTATCCAAGGTGCCTGGAGAAATAGGTCATTGTTAAATTAACAATAAAACCTCCTATAATTAACATTATTATTCATCATGTCATAAACCTGAAATATGTATATACTTATATACTTGGATATTTACCAGCTAAGGAAGGTGGAAGTAAGGGTACTTTCACACTTGCGTTGAACGGTATCCGTTGCATTGCGTTGTGTAACGGATGCAACGGATGTGTTGCATATAGTGGCACAACGGATGCAACGGATGCTGCAAAACAACGCAATTCGTTTTTTTTTTTTTTTTTTACAGTTTTACCAGCGGCAGACTATTGTGAACGATCAGCTGATCGCTCCCAGTAGCTGGCCGCCGGGTGATCAGTTGATCGCTCCCAGTAGCCTGCCGCCGGGTGATCAGCTGAGCGCTGTCACTTGCCGGCGCCCGGGCATGCCGGCGGGCGGGCGCTCAGCTGAGCGCTGTGACTTGCCGGCGGCCGGGCATGCTGGCGGCCGGTCGCTCAGCTGAGCGCTGTCGCTTGCCGGCGCCCGGGCATGCAGGCGGGCGGGCGCTCAGCTGAGCGCTGTGACTTGCCGGCGGCCGGGCATGCTGGCGGCCGGTCGCTCAGCTGAACGTTCGGCCGTGAGCCAAAATAAAGTTTGATTTAAAAAAAAACAAAAAAAAAAACGCATGCGCAGTGAAATCCAGAGGATTCCGCTGCTCAAAATAACATTACATGCTGCGTTGCTCCCGCTGGGCGGAAGCAACGGAGCGTCGCCCAGCGGAAGCAACGCAGGTCCTTTTGGTACAATCCGTCACCCATACAAGTCTATGGGAAACAGCGGAATCCGTTAACGGATTCCGCTGTTTTCCAAAATGGCGGATTGTAACGGAAGGAAATAAACGCAAGTGTGAAAGTACCCTAACGTTATTTTGAGCAGCGGAATCCTCTGGATTTCACTGCGCATGCGCTTTTTTTTTTTTTTTTTTTAAATCAAACTTTATTTTGGCTCACGGTGGCCGAACGTTCAGCTGAGCGCCCGGCCGTTGGCAAGTCACAGCGCTCAGCTGAGCGACCGGCCGCCAGCATGCCCGGCCGCCGGCAAGTCACAGCGCTCAGCTGAGCGCCCGCCCGCCTGCATGCCCGGGCGCCGGCAAGCGACAGCGCTCAGCTGATCACCCGGCGGCCGGCTACTGGGAGCGATCAACTGATCACCCGGCGGCCGGCTGCAGGGAGCGATCAGCTGATCACCCGGTGGCCGGCTACTGGGAGCGATCAGCTGATCGTTCACAATAGTCTGCCGCTGGTAAAACTGTAAAAAAAAAAACAAAACAAAACGAATTGCGTTGTTTTGCAGCATCCGTTGCATCCTTTGTGCCACTATATGCAACACATCCGTTGCATCCGTTACACAACGCAATGCAACGGATACCGTTCAACGCAAGTGTGAAAGTACCCTTACATGCTGCGTTGCTCCCGCTGGGCGGAAGCAACGGAGCGTCGCCCAGCGGAAGCAACGCAGGTCCTTTTGGTACAATCCGTCACCCATACAAGTCTATGGGAAACAGCGGAATCCGTTAACGGACTTTATCAGCTGCCACAAGTTCCACGAGCACTAAGGCTGAAGGAAATAAAAAGGAAACTGGCAAAACGTGGCTCAATCTGCGCTGCTGTGAATAAGATAGTGGTCCAAGCTGTAGTATAAGAGAAAGAGCGCTTTAGTGATGACATGTGTTGAAGTGATTCCCCACTTCCTCCTCAGAATAGGCACCTTCCTGTGCCACTCCTAATATATATGTCCCCATCCTGGTTTATTTGTCCCCATCCTGGTATATATGACCCCTCCTGATATATATATCCCCCTACTGGGCACATTTTGGTATATGTCCCCATACCGGTTTTTGTCCCCTTCCTGGTATATATGTACTCCTCTTGATATACATGTCCTCTTCCTGGGCTCCTTCTGGTATATTTGTGGGCCTCAAAAAGTAAAATAGGAAAATGGATGGAACATGTGGATGAAACTCTAATGTGTAAATGGGGCTTTAGAAAATAAAGCTTGGTGTACCTTGGTGCCTATTCTGAGGAAGAAGTCGGGAATCACTTTGAAACACGTCAATAAAGCACCCTTTCTCTTATACTAGGGATTGGACCACTATCTTATTCTCAGCAGCGTAGATTGAGCCATGTTTTGCCACGTTCCTGTTTGTTTTGTATACAAGATGTGATGTGTGAATGAGTCTTAGGGGTACTTTGCACACTACGACATCGCAAGCCGATTGTAGCGATGCCGAGCGCGATAGTCCCCACCCCCGTTGCACATGCGATATCTTGTTATAGCTGACGTAGCAAACATTATCGCTACAGCGGCTTCACATGCACTTACCTGCCCTGCGACGTCGCTCTGGCCGGCAAACCGCCTCCTTCCTAAGGGGGCGGGTCGTGCGGCGTCACAGCGACGTCACACGGCAGGCAGCCAATAGAAGCGGAGGGGCGGAGATGAGCGGGACGTAAACATCCCGCCCACCTCCTTCCTTCCTCATTGCAGCCAGGACGCAGGTAAGGAGATGTTCCTCGCTCTTGCGGCTTCATACACAGCGATGTGTGCTGCCGCAGGAACGAGGAACAACATTGTACCTGTCACCGATCATACAATTTCGACACTTTTGCGCTCGTTAATCGTAGTAAAGATTCACATACTCCGATGTCGACAACAACGTGGGATGTGCGTCACTTTCGATTTGACCCCACCGACATCGCAGCTGCGATGTCGTAGTGTGCAAAGTACCCCTTAAGGTTGAGGTTACACTGTGACCTTTGCCATGACATAGGTTAGGCAGCTTAAGATTGCTGTCTTCTGCTGCTACTGTACATCACAGTGTAATGCAGCTGAATATGGTTGCATTGTGACCTACACTACCAGGACAAGCCAGTCGCAAGAGAAAAAAAACATTTCTACCTGTTGAATTTTTCATGTGTTGCTTGTTGCTGGGCCTATTCTGACTCCATAATTAAGCGGTTAGTGTAGGGCGCTTGACACAGTTTCTGTGCTTGTCTCTTATACCATGATTTACACGTAGAGACTTCGTCTGATAGCTTGATTCGACTGCAGAGACATGTATAAAAATTCCAGAGGAAGTGGTTTATTTTCCAGCTGAATTCAGTACAGTTGGTGAAAAAAACAATTCTGAACTAGAGCTGCGTAGATACGATGTTAGCAATAGGGCTAACATACACTAACTGGGGAAAACTGGACGGGTTAATGACATCAAAGCAGCTACAGGGAGAGAGGGAGGACAACCTTTTAAAAAAGGCAAACATTATTGCATAGAAACACTATGACAATACTAAATTGCATGACTCCCAAGTCGTGTGCCATAACACTCCCCAGCCGAAATCTTTAGAATTCAAGATAATCAAATTGGACACAAAGTCCTTTGCTGATGTCCACCGCTGTACTTGGTACCTGGAAGATAAAAGAAGAAAACCCCAAAACATGCAACAATAAACTATAAAGTCCAAATATATGGTTGGTGGCCTGTAGTCTACAACAGTAGAATAAGTCCAAGTTCAATTGGAAACTCATTTTCGGATTGGGGAAGCCACAATATGCAAACACTTCCACCAACCCAATAATTCAATGGAGACTGTTCCATGTCGTAAAACAGCTGGATGTATGCAAAGATACGCTCCCACCGTAAGCTGTGTCCAGTAGTAACGTCCTTCTTCATGTGATGTCTTCTCTCATGAAGCACTTCTTGATGTATGGCAGATGAGTAATGTCCACAACAAATGACCAGTATTACAAATGTGCACCATACAGGGACAGTGACTATAGTATACAAGGCCTAACAAAAAGAGGCCATAATACCAACCAATACCCTATATATTTATATATTCTTTTGAACAGAACATTTTATACAGGATGCAGCCAGGCCTCCTTTTGTTAGGCCTTGCTTTACATACTGTAGTCACTGTCCCTGTATGGTGCACATTTTTAGTACTGGCGCGGCCAGATGGCATCTAATAGGATGGGCGTAACTAATAGGCTGTTTACCAGATACTGTGAATCTGCATGTGTGAACGATGCTCTATGCAAGCCACAAATGTGCTATTTTACTATCAAGTAATTGCTCCCCTCCATCATTGGAAAAGGTAGAGTGATTTTCTCCTCTTGCACCTGGGATGCCTCCATTTTATTGGAGGTCTCGCTGCATCCTGGTATTGCATTAGTTGTTTTTTTTGGCCTGGGCAGTTTACATCTACTGCCATCTTTCTGTGAGTAATTCCTTAGCTATTGGAGGATTTAATTCTGTTTTTGTTGTTGTTCAAACGTGCCATTCTCTTTCACTCTCAAATATTTAGGAGATGAACCAGGGCCGCTGGGCTCTCCATAGGAAAAGCTTGTGTCAATCTTATACTCTGCAATATTTTTGATAAACTCACAGAAAAAGACGTAGAAGAACGGAGGAAAGAAGACTTGATGTTGTCTTTTGTATCTTGACCCAAGTGTTGCCCACTTTTCCTGAACATCATACGCCAGCTTAAGAAACTATTGGGTTTACCCCCCAGCAGCGTCCAGGTATCTAAGGCCAGGTAGGTGCATGTCTGCCTTGGCTGGAGCTGGAGCTCTAACAGCAAGTCACTAAGCTATTGGAATTTTGAATTTTCCTTACTGGATGTTTTTGGAAACTGCTGTAGTTACTTGAACAGTGCATTTTCTACGGGTTCAGGACTAACTTTCTTCTATTCTCTCCCATGCAACCTTAAGGCCAGCAACTGGATAACTGATTTGGATAGATCTGATCTTGATCCGCTCTGTGGATTCTGGTCCTAACCATGTGAACAGTAAGGCGGGCTTTGCACGCTGCGACATCGGTAACAATGTGTTACCGATGCTGCAGCGATAGTCCCGCCCCCGTCGCAAGTGCAATATCTAGTGAAAGCTGCCGTAGCGATTATTATCGCTACGGCAGTTTCACACGCACATACCTGCCGTGCGACGTCCCTCTGGCCGGCGACCCGCCTCCTTCCTAAGGGGGCGGGTCGTGCGGCGTCACAGCGACGTCACACGGCAGGCGGCCAATTGAAGTGGAGGGGCGGAGATGAGCAGGATGTAAACATCCCGCCCACCTCCATCCTTCTCATTGCAGCCGGCGGCAGGTAAGGTGAAGTTCCTCGCTCCTGCGGCTTTACACACAGCGATGTGTGCTGCCGCAGGAGCGAGGAACAACATCGCACCTGTCGCTGCACCGGCATTATGGAAATGTCGGAGGCTGCAGCGATGATACGATAACGACGCTTTTGCGCTCGTTCATCGTATCAAAAAGGATTTGCACATTGCGATATCGACTGCGACGCCGGATGTGCGTCACTTTCGATTTGACCCCATCGACATCGCACGTGCAATGTCGCAACGTGCAAAGCCGCCCTAAGTCTAGCTGTTTCGCAGTAGTGATGCTGAGGTCACTAATTACAGTTCTAAAGGTACCAAACTCTGTAGTTCTCAGGTTGATTTGCAAATCATGCGAGACCAGTCTTGGTAAGTTCATGGTGGACCATGTACCTTGCAAAGTTAGACATGTCAGTTTTATCTGAATTTGGAAGAAAAATTGCTGGTTGAGAACTGGTATTCATATGGTCTGTAGCGTCTTGACCTAGAAATATGGTAAATTATGGTGCGACATAGGCATTTAGTCCAGTAACTGGTTTGGTGTGCATAGTCTCTGCCAAAAGAGAAGCTGGAACAATGTGCTTGTGAGGAGTGTGGTGACTTGCCGGCATATTGGTAGGCGTCAATGTATGTAGTTTGTTGAGCTGCAAGGGACTAGTATGTTCTGGTGCATGAAGGAATTTCAGGATGAGGGATTGGTAACATATTGTACTGACCTTGAATGCAGAGTGTTGAAGAAGGATTGGCATTCTGTTGATTTAGGAAAAATGTGTGTGCTGTCAGAAACGATTGTAGGAGTCAAGGGTGTGCTCTTTTGGCTTAGTACATAGTCTCTTGTGCGCTTAAGAGGTTCTTCTGCATCTTAATCGCTTAAACTGATACTGTTTCTTTGACTCCCATTGATAGCTTGTTTATGGACTTTTTAACCTTTCCATGGCTGTGGCGTGCGCACATTCCTTCTCTAGTGCCTCCATTTCTGCCTTTTGATGTGCTGCTTCTGCTTCCATTTCTACCGTCTTGCATGTTGTTTCAGCTGCTACAATCGCTTCCAAAGCATCCATTTCTGCCTTCTTGAGTAAAAGTGGCTTGTATTATAGTAGCCTTGGCTTCCGCACATGCTCCTATGAGCTGCTCACTGAGAGTTAAACATTTTTGAAGAGAGCGATTTAGATGAACGTTTTGACTGCTTGGTGGATCCAGAAATTCGAGATGATGTCTCTTGTATTTGGGCGATCCTTGCCTCTGTCATAGACCTAATATCATGTATTGTACGGTTTCTCTCAAAATTAAGTTTCTGGAATCTTTGCAGTTCATCTGAACAATCCTCTGTATTAAGTTTTTCCCAAAAAATAATGTTTTTTTGTCTCTGTAGATAAGTCACAAATTGCACAAAGTTGTCTTAGAATGGTAGCTCTAATCTTAGAATGGTAGCTCTAATGGTAGCTCAGGAGAAGCAGGCTGAGAGATGGTAGTGATGAGCAATTTTTGCTCTCAGTCTGATACAAAACAAGAGAGTTTGTAGTGCCCCTGAAGCCATCAGGGTGCTACAAGGTTTTGCATCCCCACCAAGATGCAGGGCCTACCCCCTTAGGGACCCAGAACCCCAGTGCCGGTGTGACGCCCTGGGCAAGCCAGGGGTCACAGGTCACAACACCACCACACCCCACACCTCAGTTAGGAACACCAAGGCTAACCAAAATCCTTGTTGCCTTCCTCCAGGGGCTGATGTTCACACCAGGGGGTGGGCCAGGCGGTTGGCTCCGCCCACCGAGGAGTTCACAGCCCTGGAGGCGGGAGGAACCAGGCAGATAGAGTTTGGAGGAAGAAGTGGAAAGATAAGAAAAGGGAGTGAAAGTAGAAGGAAGTGGTAGAGGAGCTTAGAAGAGAAGCTGAAGTAAAGTGAAAAGTGAGAGTAGTAAAGCCTGAAGTTGGTCCGGGTGTGTGCCCCGGACAGTGACAGCAAGGTCAGCAGACGGCGGTGATAGTCTGCAGGGGGACTGCTCGGAGGTTGCTGGAAGGACCGCGGACGGGTGGTGACCCGGCAGTCTGGAGCAGTATACGAAGAACAGTCAGCACCAGGGCAGGGGCCTTTCGGATCCCGGCAAGGCTAGGAGTCGCCATAATTTGCCAAATCCATCAGTGAAGGGGACGTCTGTCTCCTAACAACCAAGTCTCGATTGAAGGCAACAGTCCAACCGTAACGGAGAGACACCGCCACCGCCAGGGCACCAGTTTCTCAGGGCCAGCGCCTGCGGGCAAAGAAGGGCTCCTCCGGCCCATATCCAAGCCGGGGAGCGGGTTACCGGTGGGAACCCATCGCAACCATTATCAGCATAGGTGCAGGACAGAGGGACCGTCACCGTCACCTACTGGGGAAAGCAAGTGCAGCCGTCCGTGGGAACCGTCTTTCCAGCCGTGTGTTTTACCGAGAACTGTGTCATCGTCTCAGGCTGAGTGAGTACCACAGTGCCGCAAGGCACAGCGCTGCCCCCGCGTCCCTGCGCCCACCAAGCCCTGCATCACCCACCTCATCACTGGGCCCCGGGATCACCAACCCCTACCCACGGAGGGGCAATACAACAACTGGCTGCTCCATACCATCCTTCCCGGGATCCCCATACAGAGCAGCGGTGGTGTTAACAAATCACCACAACCGTGGGTGGCGTCACGGACAATAAACTATCCCAACACCCAATCCCCTTTTCACTCACGGGCGAGGAGCGCCGCTCGAGTCCCCGGGATCCGGCCCATCGCTCGAGCCACCGAGCAGCAGCAGGCTGCAGCAGCCGCGGCAGCCGGACCCGAGCAGTAGGGAGAGCGCGGCGTCCCCTCCTCCGCCCGCGACACCGGTAACACCAAAAACCCAGGTAATCCCAGTTTTCCCCAACATTCCCCCATACAATGGTACTCAGCTAGGGTGGGACCAATGGATGACCGCCTAGAGGTGGAGCCAATCCAGTCCACTAGTTGACCAGGTGGGAGGGGCAGACTGTGGCAAATAGTGAGTTGAGTGTCTGACAGGCGAGGAGTGAAGGTGGAAGCAAAGTGATGTCCTGGCTTGGGTTGACGGTGACCTGGTACCCAGAAGAAGTGGTTGCCGGTGGAGTACTCCCGGAACTATGCACCAACTGGGTATAGGACCCTAGGACAGGATAGAGCTTCAAGCCGATCTGTTAACACCTGCACAGCAAAGGAGACCATGAAGGGAGAATCAGGGCCAGGACCAGAGACACCATCCCCACATTGTTCACGCTACCGTCAGGCGGACAAAAGTGGACAAACCACAGAACGGGGACACCTAGTGTTCTATTCCACGGGGACCCACTTACCAGAGACATGTGCAGGGGAAGAAGGTACCAGAGAACCAAACTGACACTGGGACGAAGGGGACCGGGAGGCGAAACCAGCCGGCATCGGGCAACCAGTTAACATCTGCAGAAAGTGAGTAAACCAGTTGCACTGAATACCTGTGTGGATGACCTTCTTCCAACGCCCACTGCACCATATACCCTCTGGGGCAAAACCCTACTTGGCTAGCTGCCAATACAACCAGCGCCAGTAGAGACATTCTGCAGCGGAGGCTCCCTACACTTAGCCGCAACACCGCAAGTGGCGTCACAGGGAGGGGGCGTGGCTTGAGCTTGATGGCAGGCAGACGCTTTCTCTAAGAGCTCTGCAGGCTGAGGCGGCAGATTACAAACTACAACCCATCAGGCACCTCCAAACATGCCTGGAAAGAAAGGCACAGACAAACCAAGCAGACCACCAGCGCTGAGGAGCGGCAGCACAGCGGTGGATCACTTTTTCAGAAGTGGGAAGCTGTCCCCGGGTCCCAGGCCTGCTCCTGTCATGGCACCTTCGACCACGAGGCAGACGCTTGCAGCAGGAGGAATTAGCAGAGGACACGGTGTGGAAGCGGCGGGAGAGACTCACATCACAGAGGTACAGAGCGGTGTCAGTGCAGCGCTGACAGGATCAAGTTCTCCACGTGTTTTCCAGACACCAGCGGTGCAGGGGAATACAGGAGGAGAGCCCGCTGTGAGACATATACAGGAGGAGGGAGGAGGGGGAATTCCAACCTCACAGCAAAGATCAGGAAGTCAGGCTGATGCAGAGAACAGGAGCGTGGGTGCTGAGGGAATTAACCCTGTAAGCACAGACAGCATGAACTCTCAAGGGATATCAGGTTCCCAGGAAAACTCATCCCCAAACAATCAGGGGAAGCAAACTGGAGGCCAAATCACACATATAGTTAACCCTGGCTGTCTCTCTGCAGAAACAGATCGCATATTGCAATTACTGTCAGCTCTCCCTACCAAAAATGATCTAGACATACTAGTGACCAAAATGGAGGCGGCACATGAAAGGGCCCTGTCTATTGTGAAAGGGGACATTGACGCTCTGGATACACGCACAACAGCAGTGGAAAAAGACGTATTTACATTATTTGAAAGAGTTAACACACTGGAGCAAGATCTCTCCAATTCCAGAACACACCTGCAAAATGTCGCCATTCTATTAGATGATCAAGAGAATAGGGGAAGGCGAAATAATATCCGATTGAAAGGCATTCCAGAAGTGATAACAGCCAATGCCCTGCTCAAGTCTGTAACTCTAATATTCAACAAGGTGATGGGGGCTGCTGAGGATACCACCTATGTGATTGATAGGGTCCACAGAGTGTTCCGCCAAGGCCCGGGGGATACTGCCCAACCAAGAGATGTTCTGTGCAGACTACATTACTACACCGATAAAGAAGCCATACTGAGAAATGCATGGACCTATGGAACTGTCTCATATGAAGGGTCTGAAGTCAAGCTCTTTCCTGACATATCATCCAGAACCCTGTACATGAGACGCCAACTTATGCCAATTTTGCAAAAGATCAAAGATAAAGGAGCATCCTACAGATGGGGACATCCATTTCACCTAATAGTTCGCCACAAAGGGGACCAATTCCTGCTGAAGCGTCCGGAGGAGGTGGAAAGTCTTTTCCAATTTCTTGATACGCCTGTGGTGGAAATTCCTAACTGGCTACTGATGGACAGACCTGCCGGGTTACCCCAAAGAAAAAGAGGAAGTAGACGTCTGCCTGCGAGATATCAGAAAAGTTCCAGGGACTTCGTGCCGATCGGTTATTGTTCCCAGGAGGAGCCAGATTGATGACTCGGGTTTGATTATGGTTTTTTGTCTCATGGTGGGAGGAGCGGGAGATAGGCCATATTCTTAGGCCTGGTGTGGTCATCATAATATTGTATTAAGGTCTTGCGAAATGTCCTGAAGTATTCATGCTTTTCGTTTGTTTTTTTTTTTTTTTTTTTTTTTTTTTTTTTTTCTTCCCCCCCCCACCCTTCTCTCTCCCCCCCTCCTCTCCATGTGGGTTATAAGGACCCTTGAATTGTTAAGTTTTGAGGATAGTCTGGAAATTTTGGTAGTCATCTAAGTTTTGTGCCTCTCACCGCCCTGTCCCAGTATGGGGGGGTGAGATGTGGGTTTGTAGTTTAAAATAGCAATGTCATTTTTGCCTAGAGCCTGTTCAGCTTCTGCCCTTGGTCTTCCACGCACCCCAAGGGTGGTTCTCCCGTTAGGAGGGCACCAGGTCTCCGAAAGTTTCAGTGAGACTGTATAGTTTTAGAGTGTATAATTGTACTGGTCGTTCTTTTAGGCCAGCTGGTACGGTCTATAATTATATTTTGTCTAACTCTTAACGTACTCTTTCTCTAACTCATTATCCTTTTCTCCTTCTTGGTCTCTTTCTTTCTTCTGCGTTTTTTCTCTCTGTAGGGTCTGTACCCTTCTCTTTCCTTCCTGACTTTTCTGACCCCCTCTTCCCTTCCATCCCCTATCCCACTCTCTCATATCCCGTCCTCTCCCGTAGGGGGTACACCACAGTTCTTGACATAACTATGCACAGATCAGGGGTCTCGGAAGTGAAATATGGGACACTAAATGTAAAAGGACTACATAGCCCGGGTAAGAGGTCTATCCTGGCAAACTCGTTAAAAAAAAAATGGGGTCCAAGTTGCCTTTCTGCAGGAAACGCATTTATGCAAACATAAACCATTCAAACTAACATCACGCTGGTTCCCTGAGGCATACCATAGCTTCTCACCAGACCCGAAGTCCCGAGGAACTAGCATCCTCATCGCTCGCGCAATTCCCTGGGAATTCATGGACTCTCGCAGTGATGACATGGGCAGACTATTAATGGTGAAGGGCAGGATCGCCAGGCATATTTACACTCTGGTATCCATATACCTTCCCAATATAGGGCAGATTGACACCCTGGCGGGATTTCTGGAGTCAATGGAGGACTTCGTGGAGGGGACACTCATACTAGGGGGGGATCTCAATATTGCTCTAAACCCAGCGCAGGACACTTCGACAGGCACTTCGGCACATCCTACATCAGCTCTCCGCAGGCTGCGGTGCATGTTACATGAACAGCAGCTTGTGGATACATGGAGACTTCTGCACCCGTCCGATAAAGACTACTCTTTCTATTCAAATGCACATGGAGTGTACTCCAGACTGGATTACTTTTTTGTGAAACACAAAGACCTTGAAAGGATCTCTAAAGCCCAGATAGACAACATAACCTTCTCTGACCACGCACTCTGCACAGTGTCGGTCTTGTTGCAGTCCCCGATTCCACAGCAGTGGCAGTGGAAGCTGAACACTTCCTTGCTGGAGGACCCGGGAAGCCTGCAGATGGTACAGAATTCTTTGACAGAATACTTTACAATGAATGCGGGTGGGGACACTTCACCAACAACGGTTTGGGAGGCTCACAAGTGCGTCATTAGGGGGGTGCTCATACAGCAAGGGGCAAGGAGAAAGAGGGAAAGGGAATTGGAGGTTAACAGGTTGCTCACACAGCTGAGGGATTTAGAGACACAACATAAGCAGATGCCCTCAGCAGAGTTGGGGGGATCCTTATTTAAAGTTCGGGATGAATTGCGGAAATTACTTAACAACAAGGCAAAGGGGGTCCTTAATAGATGCCGTAGACACTTCTATGAATACGGGAACAAGTGCAGCAGGACTTTAGCGAGAGCACTCAGACAACAACAGGCGACAACCTTTATATCAAAAATATCCCCATCACATCCCCAGGGTTCAATATTACACTCTTCGGTAGAAATAGCGGAGGCGTTCCAAAAATTCTATGAGTCCTTATATAATCTAGAGACAAATGACCCTGCGAAGTCAAAATCATCTTTTGAAAGAAAAATTTCAGAGTACCTCAGAGAAGCAAAAATGCCGAGGTTGGAAGATTCTGACATAGCTATGTTAGAAACTCCAATCTCAAAGCAAGAACTGGTGGACGCAATTACGTCATCAAAACCGGGAAAAGCCCCAGGGCCGGATGGCCTTCCCCTGATTTACTATAAAAAATTTACAGAGATGATATCTCCACACCTCCTGTCAGCATTAAATTCCAGGGCCTCGGAGGGCTCAACCCCCAATGCAGATTCGTTGAGAGCACATATTACGGTATTACCAAAAATAGGGAAAGATCCAACACAATGCGCCAGTTATCGCCCGATATCCCTGCTGAATGTGGACACAAAATTATTTGCCAAGATCTTAGCGAACAGGTTGGCTCCTTTTCTTTCTTCAATAATTCATCCAGATCAGGCGGGCTTCATGGCGGGCCGTGAGGCACGGGATAATACTGTTAAGGCCATTAATCTGATACATAAAGCTAAAATGGGGGGTCTACCGTCTATGCTTCTGTCAACAGATGCCGAAAAGGCTTTCGACAGAGTAGACTGGACCTTTATGGAAGCCACGCTCGGTTGTCTTGGGTTGGGACGCGGCATGATGAATTGGATCATGTCTTTATACTCGGTACCCTCGGCAAGAGTCCGGGTAAATGGGATTCTGTCCGACCCATTTAAAATATCTAACGGCACCCGGCAAGGATGCCCATTGTCTCCGCTAATCTTCATCCTGACGCTAGAACCCTTCCTCAGACATGTACGAGCCAATTCTGATATTACAGGCATTGGGGTTGGCCAGGCAACACATAAAGTAGCTGCATATGCGGATGATCTTCTGTTTTTCGTTTCGGCACCAAGGATTTCGCTCCCAAACTTAATGAGGGAGTTTCAGAAATTCTCCAGCCTATCAAACTTTAAGATAAATTTCACAAAATCTGAGGCGCTCAACATAAATCTTACTTTTAAAGAAGTGGAAGAGTTGAAAACATCGTTTAGTTTTCGATGGGCAGCCCAATCCCTAAATTACCTGGGGGTACGTCTGACCAGTGACTTGGGTCTACTTTACTCACAGAACTTCCCATCTCTGTTATCTAGTATCAGGAAAGACTGTGACAGATGGGGGAAATTATTATTCTCCTGGTTTGGCAGATGCCAGATATATAAAATGAATGTCCTACCCAGAATTCTTTACCTGTTACAGGCGCTCCCAATCGAAATACCGTCTGGATTCTTCAAATCTCTGGAATCCATTCAGTCTTCGTTCATTTGGGGAGGTAAATCGGCACGCATAAAAAGAGCTATCTTACACAGGACCAAGGGGGGCGGGGGGATTGGGTTGCCAGATATAAGAAGATATCACTTAGCTGGGCATCTTACTAGAATGATTGACTGGTGCAGGAACGGGTCTCAGAAGGCGTGGGTACAGATAGAGCAGTCCTTTTCCCCAATACCCCTCAACAAATTACCGTGGGTACTCTCTGAGGTCCCTGCAAGATTGAAATCACATCCAACTATCGGACCAACCGTGACATACTGCAATACTGGGAAGGTGCAATCGGAGTTGATACCCAGACACTCGAGCCTGACACCGATCTTGAGCCATCCTGCTTTTGAACCAGGTAGAACAGACCCAGTATTTCAGGCATGGGTTCGGGGCGGGGTGGACCGGGTGGAAGACTTTGGGATTCGGGACAACTGGCCGCAGGTGGAGGGTTTGGGGGTTAGACAGGATCCCATCCCACTGGGTCTATGGAGATGCTTACAATTGACGCATTTTTTCAGTAGTCTCCCAGCTAGGACCCACTTTCAACGTCCTAAGACACAGTTTGAAAAATTGTGTATGGGTTCAGGCACAATACGACATTCGCTTTCAGTGGTTTATTCACTTTTGTCTTCGTCCCCTGACCAACAACTTCCCCCGTTTGCTTCACAATGGGAATGTGATTTGGGTATCCAGCTGACACCAATACAGTGGGAACGGATCTTCAGATTGGCACACACATCTTCCATCAGCTCCAGGTTCCAGGAGGCTAGCTATAAACTGTTATCCAGATGGTACAGAGTACCCTCCAGGTTACATGTCATGTTTCCAACAGTAGACCCCACATGTTGGAGATGTGGCACAGCAGAGGGTAACATTTTACATGTGTTTTGGGGGTGTGAGGCGATCCGGCCCTTCTGGAAGGGAGTGTCCGACACCATTCGCCAGGTTACTGGCAATGACGAGGAGCTGGGACCTGCTGCTGCCCTATTGCATCACTGTGGGGTCCCTGAAAAAACCTATAAGAATTCTTTGAGGAAATTCCTTATTATGGCTGCGAGAGTATGCATACCTGAAAGATGGAGGAGCACGACCCCTCCCACGTTGGTCCAATGGATCAATAAGGTCAATGACCTCATGTACATGGAGGATTTAACCTCCTCGCTGCATGATACATATGAGAAATTCTGGTCCACTTGGCGAGAATGGTTGGACTTCCAACATTCAGAGGAATATAGCGTCCTGGTGGGGGGCGATGTGGCTGCCGATGGAACCGCAGTTTGCAACACTTAGCTGAATTCCCCTCCCTACCCCCCCCCCCCCTCCGATTTCCTCCCTCTCTCCCCCCCCTCTCTTCCCCTCCCCCTCCCATTTTTCTTCCTACTTTTCTATTCTTCTCACACTGTTTGCCTAATAACTTCTCTTTCTTCTCTAGCCTTTCTATCTTTCTTGTTTCACATGTATTTGTGAGTCACCTTCGTTATCTGTTTTAATGTGAATCTGTATTAAAGCAAAAATGTGGTGGAACCTGGACTTATCAGGAACCCGGGAGGAGATATATGAAGGAACGTGATTCAGCAAGATACAAATATATATTTCCCGTTTGGCATCTTGTTAATGATATATGTATTGTAGTGCAAATTGGCCTGATTGGTCATAAGAACTGTATTATGTTATGTTGAAGGTTTTCACTTAAAAATAAAGAATTTAAAAAAGTGGCGTCACAGGTTAACATTATCTTATTCTCCCCTGTAAATATTCCCATTACAAAAAGGGCCCATGGCACGGAACCGGGTAACAGCCACCACTGTGACATTCCCAAGAGAGACACTACCCAGAACCAAGTACGCCATATCCCTGGGTGCTACAAGTTCATGATTTACAATATCAAGTTTTTCCTTAACCTTCCATGTGGGCTTGATAGAGCATATTTAGCACTTTCCCTGGACTCTGGATTAAGATCTAAACCTTGTTCATTAGATTGTGGGTCTTGCAAGGACTCTGCAGTCTTCTCCTCAGACATGATGCTGTCGCGGGCGGGGAGGAGGGTGTCAGCACACCGCGCTCACCCCTTCTGCTCGGGTCCGGCAGCCGCTCCTGGTGGCTCGAGCCGTAGGCCGGATCCTGGGGTTTCCCGAGCGACACTCCTCGCCCGTGAGTGAAAAGGGTGGTGTTGGGGGTGATGGGGATTGTTACAGTTCGTGACGCCACCCACGGTTGTGGTGATTTCACCACCGCTGCTCGATGCGGGGATCCCGGGAGTGATGGTGGGAGAGCAGCTAGTTGTTGGGTGCCCCTCCGTGGGTAGGGGTTGGTGCTCCCGGGGCCCGGTGATGGTTTGTGGAGTGTAGGGCCTGGTGGGCGCAGGGACGCGGGGGCAGCGCTGTGCCTTGCGGCACTGTGGTACTCACTCAGCCTGAGACACGGACACAGTTTGTACGGTAAACCAAACGGCTGGTAGGACGGTCCCACAGACGGCTGCACTTGCTTTCCCGGTAGTTAACGGTGATGTCACTCTTCCCTGCACCTTGTGTTCTGATGGTGGTAGCGGTGGATTCCCTCCGGTTACCCGCTCCCCGGCTACAATCTGGGCCGGAGGAGCCCTACACTTTGCCCGCAGGCGCTGGCCCTGAGGAAACTGGTGCCTTGGCGGTGGCGGTGTCCCCTCGGTAATGGTTGAGCTGTTGCCTTCAATCGGGACTTGTTTGTTGGGGGATCTACGTCCCCTTCACTAACGGATTTAGCAGATCTGACGGCTCCCAGCCCTGCCGGGGTCCGAAAGGCCCCTGTCCTGGTGCTGACTGTCCTTCGGAACACTGCTCCAGACCACCGGGCACACAGCCAACGGGGTCCTTCCAGGAACTTCCAAACGGTCCCCCTCCAGACAGTCACCGTCGTTGCCAACCTTGCTGGTTCCGTCTGGACACAGAGTCACAGACCACTTCAGGCTTTTCTGTCACTTTCTTTCCTTCCACTACTCTTACTTTCCTCCTTTGCCACTTTCTCCTTTCTGCTTTCACTTTGCTGTTTACTTTCCTTCACTTAGCTCCTCACTCAAGCTCTCCCTGAGCTGACTGACTGGTTCTTCCTGCCTCCAGAGCTGTGATCTCCTCGGTGGGCGGAGCCAACCGCCTGGCCCACCCCCTGGTGTGCATCATCAGACTCTGGAAGCAGGCAACAAGGATTTGTGTTTTGGCTGTGGTGTTCCTACCTGGGATGTGGGGTGTGGGTGTTGGTGTGACCTGTGACCCCTGGCTTGCCCAGGGCGTCACAATGCCGTCACAGGTGGAATGGTGCTGTGTGGTGATGTGGGCTGCTGGATTCTGACACTGTTTGCACTGAGGGAGACTGGGCGTTGATTGCTTTATACAGATTGATGATTTCTGTATGCTGCAAGCAGATTCTCAATTGCCTGATGCTGTATCACTATGAAAGCTGTAGTCTGACTTTACAGATGTATGTGGCAGATGTCTTTTTTACTATTCTTACTCCAAAAGTAAGCTGTAATTGAAGGGCGCTTGAGATGCCGTTTCTGAGGCTTTCTTTTATACCAGTATTTACACTAAAGGCGGCGTCACACGGTACGATATATCGGGCGATATGTTGTCGGGGTCACGGATTCCGTGACGCACATCCGGCATCGTTAGAGCTATCGTACCGTGTCACACATCCGAACGACTGTGAACAAGCAAAAATACTCACCTCATCGTTGCTCGTTGACACGTCATTCATTTTCATAAAGTTGTTCCTCCTTCTGTGCTCCGGTTGTTCGTCGTTCCCGTGGCAGCACACATCGCTCCGTGTGACACCTCGGGAACGACGAATACAGCTTACCTGCGTCTCGCTGACAATGTGGAAGGAAGGAGGTGGGCGGGATGTTACGTTCCGCTCATCTCCGCCCCTCCGCTTCCAGTGGGCGGCCGCTGTGTGATGTTGCTGTGACGCCGAACGTCCCTCCCCGTTCAGGAAGAGGATGTTCGCCGCCCACACCGAGGTTGTTCGGGAGGTAAGTACGTGTGACGGGGTTAAACGACTTTGTGAGCCACGGGCAACAAATTGCCTGTGACGCACAAATGATGGGGGCGGGTGCGATCGCACGATAAATCGGTGCGTGTGACGCCGGCCTTAGAGACGTTATCAGATAGCTTGACTCAACTACAGAGGCATGAATGAAGATTCCAGATGAAATGATTTATTTTCCATCTGAATTCTTGTATTATGTACAGTGGGTAAAAAAAGGCCTACTGTACTGTGAGAAGGCTGGAAGATTCTAAGGCTGTGTGCACAGCACACTGCATTTTTGTGTGTTTTAATGCAGTTTTGTCACAAAATTGCAAGTCCTTATGCCAGCAAAGTCAATGAGACTTAAGTTTTATGCACCTGTTGCTTTTTTCCATTGCAGATTTGGTGCAGAAATAAATCTGCAGGATGTAAATTCCTTCAGTGTTTTTGCAATGTTTTTTTTCACCCCAAAATGCCTGGAAAACGCATAAAGAACACGGAAAACGTATTGAAAAAGCACTTTAAAATCACACATTTTTTTTCTGCCACATGGCATCAGAGCAGCTAGAGGGAGTACAACCTTTTAAAAAGGGCAAATCGTATTGTATAGCAACATAATCTCAACAATATGAGGACAATACAATACTGTATGATTCCTAAGTTGTGGGACATGACAGTGCCCAAGGGTCTTTCTTGCGATTTCATTCACCTGCATAATGATACAGCACAGACCATTGGACCACCTGTGACCATTTGACCTGTTTCACACCCAATTTTGCCAAGCCTTAAGAAGACCATACACTTTAAATGGATTTACGCCAAGCAGTGATTTGGCCACCAATCTTTCCTAACAGCCATCTACATATTCATGCTTTTTAATTGGGGAGATACGTTCTGATTACAGCTTACCTCCCCTGACATGAAAACAGAAGAGTAGAAACTTAACAAAACTGATCCTGGTTTTCCCCAAGATTATTTATTGGGGGAGAGTTGGGAGGCTACCATAAACAGATGGTCTCCAGATCTCACCAAAGTCATTGGGTTTTGCCAACCAAAGTCTATTGTGTATGACAGTGGCATAACTTGAGTCCAATGGACCCCGGTGCAAGGTTTGGACCTGAACCCCACCCCCTCCCATGTTTGTCAGATGTATGGGCTCTTGTTGTATTCTAAATCCTGTAAAGACATATGAGCAGCCCCCTTCATTATGTAGTTATGTCCCCAATCCTGTACTAATGTCCCATACTCCAGAATTGGTGCATTACATTAAATGCGCCAATTCTGGCTCTTTGCCTGGCTGTTCACAATTGCCCTGGTGCAGTGACAATCAGGATTATATTTTGTGCGGTTGATATCAGCTGTGTAATGTCGGCTGGCATCAAGTCCAGGGGTTAGTAATGGAGAGGTGTCTATCAAACACCTTCACTACTAACTCAGTAATAAAAAAACACACACAGGAAAACTAGTTTATTTGAATAAAGACTCACCCACACTATCCCTCATTCACTAATTTATCGAAAATATTTCCACGAAGTTTCGTCATAGTCCACGATTCCTGAATGCAGCTTCGGCGACTGTGAATAGCAGTAATGTACAGCTATTCACAGCGCTGGGTAGTGATAACTTTCATCAAAGCCGCCGGCTCAATGCTGCACTCGGCAAAACCCAGCAGCTCTGATGAGCTCTCTTATCACTACCCTTGGCTCAGGCTCTGCTAAAAGCGTGGTCCGAGTGTCATGTTACTGACAGCTGCGGATGAGAGGGAGGGATTAATCCCCCCATCTCCCCCATTGTCAGCCTGTGCGTATATCGCACTGCACTTGAATGTCATCCGAGTGCAGTCCGATGTTTCTCTCGCACCTATAAAAGTCTATGGATGCAAGTGCTAGGAGACCTGCAGACAATTGCAACATGCTGCGATTTTTTCCTCAGCCCAATCAGGGCTGAGGAAACCTCACAAATGTCAGCTGCAGCATTGTCTTACACGAGGCTGAGTGCAATGCAAGATTTTCTCACTGCACTTGTGCAAGTCATGCGTTAGTGTGAGTCTACCCGTACAGTAAAAATAAATAAATAAAAAAATTGGTGTGGGTCCCCTCATATTATGATACCCAGCATAGATGCAGCCCCGTGTTTATCTTGGTTGTGCATTAAAATAACAGGAACCGCATGCGGCTTTTATAAAAAAAAAAAAATACAAAAAAACAGCATGCGGTTCCCCCCACTTTTGATACTCAGTCAAGATAAAGCCAAACAGCTGGGGGCTGGTATTGTCAGACTGGGAATGTCCAAGGTTATTGGATGCCCCCCAGCCTAAAAATAGCAACCTGCAGCCTCCAGGATTGTTGCATCCTTTAGATGTGACAAGCCTGGTGCTTTATCCATCTCTTCCCGTTGCTCTGGTGCGGTGGCAATCGGAATACTAAGGGATTAATAACAGCCCACAGCTGCTACTAAGCCCTAGAATAGTGATGGTAGGCGTCAATGAGACCCCCCCATCACTAATCTGTAAATTAAACAAACAGACACCAAAAAAATCTTTTATTTGGAATAAAATACAAAAAAAACCCACCCTCTTTCATTACTTCATTAACCCCCTAAACACCCCTGCAGGTCTGACGTAATCCACATGAGGTCCCACAGCGATTCCAGCTCTGCTACATCTCAGCCACAGTGATAGAACATGACTGCCCACTGTGACTGCAGACAGGGAATGAATGAGCCGCGATGAGCAATGACTGGTTACAGGCAGATGCTGTCACACAGGCTGGGGACATGTCTGACTGCAACCAATCACAGATGCCCGGTTGGTGGGTGGGGAAAGCAGTGCATATGCGATGAGCAATGATGAGCGGCACAGGAAGTGAATGACCAGCTGCAGGACCAGTTTACAGCCACGACGGAACCTCGGTAAGTATAAAGTGCTTCATTCTTATTTTCTTTATTTTTCCATTTTTTTTTAATTTTCGAGTGCCAGACAAACAGCTGGAATCCCCGGTCTGGGCCCGGCACCCGGGCAACTTTGAAAGTGCGCGGATCTGGACTGTTACAATCCGGGTTCACTCATCCCTAATCAGTAATTGTAACCCTGCCTCTGATGATAAAGAATCTGCTGAAAACTGTTCCTAAAACTACATGAAATATGAGTCTGAAATAGTCCCTGTATCCAGTGTGAAAATGCCAAAATTACTCTATTTGAAAAAAATAAAAAATGATTGTGATATGAAAGTAATATCATTGGCAACAATTTGCCAAAGATGCATGGAACTCAAAAGCGACTTAAAAAAGTTATTTTTTGACACGTTTCCTTTAAGAAATCAGTTGTTTAGTTTTCATGTCCTTGGTTATTGTGAAGAACTTTATAATTAAATTAGAATGCAGAAATGTTAAATGTTCTTCTCTATTCGTGATGAATCATATACAGCACATGCCTGAAAATCCCATCGTGACTCTCCCTGCAGATAAGAGTGCAGCAATAGAAGACGGATACATTTTACAGGGTATCTTGCCAGTTAATAACGCCCATTACTTTTTAGACAAATGCACTTTTGATGTTCCTTGTCATAGGATGCTCAGAATTAATTTGTCTTCCTGTAAGTACCCTGGCCTTGAAGCATTAGATGAACTGAGGAGTAATAAGATAAGTCAATTCTCGTCACAGTCACTCGAGCTTTTTGTTCATGTGCCTGAGGCGGCTCCGGGTTTCTTCTTAGTGAAAAAGGTAACGGAAGATTTAATATTTCATCGTTTTATATCTCATCCTTTTGTTTAAGTGCTGGCATTGTTTGTACTATCTGTCATTTTGCTTGGTTCCTTATCATTCTGAGGTTGACAGACAGTCCTACACATACCATATAATCAACACAACACAGAAAATATGATTATGCCGTGGGTTGCAAAAGAAAATTGAAGCGGTTGTGAATAGCAACCAATTGGAGACCCCTTTGAAAAATATCTAAACCATACAAACAAAACAGACAAAGATAAGTTTAGAAAACCATTTTATTATTGAAACAATTTTTTTTCATTTCCAGCATTATAAACAGTTACTACCCTGCTTAAAGGGAATCTGTCACCAGGATTTTACCATAACCTGTGACCACCACCAGTTAGCCCTTATATACAGCATTCCAGAATACTGTATATAAGAGCCCAGGCCGCTCTGTATAACGTAAAATACTCCTTTATAATATTCACCTAGGGGGCGGTCTGGTCCGATGGGAGTTGCTGGTTGCGGGTCCGACGCCTCCTCTCTGCTGCAATCGCCGTCCTCCTTCAGTGTGGATGACGCATCCACAGATTCCGGCATTCAGCTCCTGATTATTCGCGCCTTCATCTGCCCTGCTGAGGTCAGAGCAAAGTACTGTAATGCGCAGAAGCGAGGAAAGGTCAAGGTCCGCCTGCGCATGCACACTACAATACTTTAATCTGCACTCTGCCGGGCAGATGAAAGTGCACATGCAGGAGCTCAATGCCGGCTTGTGTGGATGACGTAGGTTGCGTCATCCACACTGGGCTGGGAAGAAGGAGAACCGTATTCGCACAAAATGGAGGAGGTGCCAGACCTGCGACCAGTGACACCCATCAGACAGAACCACTCTCTAGGTGACTATAATAAAGGTGTTTTTTACATTCTACAGAACGGCCTGTGCTCTTATATACAGTATTCTGGAATGTTGTATATGAGAGCCCACTGGTGGTGGCTGGAAGTTATAACAGAAAAACCTGGTGATAGGTTCCCCTTAGAGTAAACTGTCAATGCCCCATCCTACAGCAGCATGATGTAGGGACAGAGACCCTGATTCCTTCCAGCTATGTGTCACTTACTGGTCTTCTTGCTGCAGTTTTGATAAAATCACAATTTTATTTGCTGCAGATCTACCAATTCTTTTATTGCTGAGGTCTGTATAAACCCACCCACATATCTGCTTGGCAGCTTTCTGTCTATGTATAACAACCAGAAAAAAAATCATATACTGTAAGGTAGTTAAATCAGTTTTTATAGGGACTACCTAAATTCCTATATATAAAAGCACATCTTTATTTCATATTCTTTTAAAAACAAAGTCATAAACAATCCCACACTGTGAACACATAACCCGCTAGGACCAGGACCACAAAGAGCGTTAGTCAAATATAGATACTTGAATAAAGATATTTCATTGGGATAATAAACCAATATTCATTAATAATAGATTCTAGGAGGGCCCTCGCTAGTTCTCTCCGCTACCTAGCAATGGAGATATAACTGATGTTACACGCACCCTAAATGTAAATTGGTGCTATCTATCCCTATATCTCCCTCCTTATTGATCAAGATACATAGGATGATAAATATGATACCAGAAAAAAATAGTACTTATCTCAGACGTTTTCAAGAGAACACCTCCATTCTACTTATTCTCTCCAATATTCAAAAATTCCCAGGCTCTCCATAGTCCTTATCCAAATCAGTAATACAAATCAAAGTCTCAGTCTCGACGCGTTTCTCCCTACTTATATATAGGGTTTATCAGGAGACAGTTACGGCTCAATCGCCACAACAAAATTTCAGCTGCACATGCCTCTCTGGGACGATGCCTATGATAAACCAAGCTTTCTGCCTATGCACAGTGTACACTAATCGGTGGTGAAGGTGCAATTATACAGAGCTCATCAAAATGAAGACCTACCTGGCAGTTGATTTGTGACGCCCTGGGCAAGCCAGGGGTCACAGGTCACAACACCACCACACACCCCACATTCCCTGCAGGAACACCAAGGTCAAAACACAAATCCTTATTGCCCTCCTCCAGGGGCTGATGTCCACACCAGGGGTTGGGCCAGGCGGTTGGCTCCGCCCACCGAGGAGTTCACAGTCCTGGAGGCGGGAAAACCAAGCAGTTGAGTTTGAGAGTTCAAAGTGAGAGGAAGGAGGACAGTGAGAGTAGTGACATAGAAAGTGACAGTAGAAAAGCCTGAAGTTAGTCCGGGTGTGTGCCCCGGACTGAGACAGCAAGGTTGGCAGACGGCGGTGACTGTTTGCAGGAGAGGCTGATCGGAGGTTGCCGAAAGGACCGTGGACGGGTGGTGGCCCGGCGGTACCGGAGCGGTATACGAAGAGAAGCCAGCACCATTGGCAGGGGCCTTTCGGATCCCGGCAAGGCTAGGAGTCGCCGTGAATTTGCCAAATCCGTCAGTGAAGGGGACCTCCTGGGTCTACAAACAACTAAGTCCCGATTGAAGGCAACCGTCCAACCATAGTGGGGAAACACCGACACCGCCAAGGCACCAATTTCCCAGGGCCAGCGCCTGCGGGCAAAAGAGAGGGGCTCCTCCGGCCCATATCCAAGCCGGGGAGCGGGTTACCGATGGGAACCCATCGCTACCAACAACCGTATTCAGGTGCAGGGAAGAAACAGTCACCGCTAACTTGCAGGGAACATCCGCACCGCAGCCGTCCGAGGGACCCGTCCAACCAGCCGCTTGTTTACCGTGAACTGTGTCATCATCCTTGGGCTGAGTGAGTACCTCCGTGCTGTGCGGCACAGCGCTGCCCCTGCGCCCCTGCACCCCAACAGGCCCCATAACCCGCCTGGCAACCATCCTATCTCCCCATCACCGGACCCCGGGATCACTAACCCCCTACCCACGGAGGGGAGGGCCAACATCCAGCTGCTCCATACCACCACTCCCGGGATCCCCATACCGAGCAGCGGTGGTGTCCACACAATCACCACAACCGTGGGTGGCATCACGGACAATAAACAATTCCCAAACCAAGCCCCTTTTCACTCACGGGCGAGGAGCGCCGCTCGAGTGCCCCGGGATCCGGCCCATCGCTCGAGCCACCGAGCAGCAGAGGCCGCAGCAGCAGCGGTGGCCGGGACCCGAGCAGTGGGAGAGCGCGGCGTCCCCTCCTCCGCCCGCGACAACTTGGCGTCACGAACAGGATCTTACCGCTCTGCCGTCTGGTGGAGGTGCGCCTTGTTACCGCCGGAGGTGTCCGGTCAGAAAATTTCAGAAGCCGCCATCTTTGGCGCGGAAAGTTCCCGCTCGAGCGTCTTCTCGAGTAGTAGAGGCGCGAAGGCCAAAACCCTGCCCCGATAGAGGAGGAGCCGGAAAAAGGCTAAGGGGGACGAAATGGCGACTGGTCGCATGTAGCCGCGGCTATAAAAGCAGGGACGCCAGGACTCTGCAGCGATATTGGGTTCCTGGAAGACCTCGTGACCAAGGGGGCACTTTAGCCACGGTCTCCCGGGACCATCTGAAAAGGTGCCCACCAGCATTGAGGGCAATGGCTGAAGTACCGGTTCCTCCACCAGCAGAGAAGGCAAAAGAGGTAATTCACACCGTGATGGGTGACTTCCCGGCGGACTGGCCTACACAGAACGGCGCGGTGATTCTTCCAGTGATACTGTTCCCACAACCTGTGGATGAAGAAGTGATGGAGGTGGTCAACCGTGAGCCAGAGCCAGTGCCAGTGCCCAGGGATGAACCTGTGCCCAACTCCCCTATGCCTCCGCCTGCCCCACACATTAGCAGGGAGGGGGAACTGATTGTTCCCTCTTCCCCGCTGCCTGCCACCACTGACACCAGACCCCGGAGGTCCACTCGTCCCAACCTAGGTAGACCCCCGCTTAGGTACAGGGAAACTGTTCTTTAGAAGTGTGTGTGTGTTGAAAGTTTTAAGTTTGAAAGATGAAAATGAAAATGATTACCGAACAGTAACCTGATTGTCTGCACTGTGATTGAACCGGCCGTTGCCGGCACCGTTGTCCCCGTGGGGACCAATTGAAAAGTTGCATAGGGAACTCTCTATGAACAGGCCCGAGAACTTGCAGGGCAACCACAAACGTTAAGTGGCATGTAAATAAAATATGTTTGTTGCAGCTTACTGTTACCGCCTCCGGAGAGGCAGGTTGGAGGGAGGGCCCGCAGTGGAGCAGGCTGGGGCCCAGCCACCACAGGAACCGGTGGCTACACTCTGGGGGGGAAGGACAGATCCCGCTCGGGTAACTTGGTTCAGGACTGGGGTCAAGGGGTGCTGCCTGTTTCTTAGGGGCAGCATCAGGGCCAGGTTACTTGGGTGGGAGAGAGCGGCAGCAGCAACCGTTTGAAATGTTACCGTAACGTTTAAGTAAAGTGCCTCCCGTTGTGGGATGATGTTAATATACTTGTATGTGTTACCGTTTTTATCTTTTTAAAAAAAAAAAAAAAAAAAAAGAAAAATAAAACCGGTGTTGGACGGGCAGCCCGAGGACGGTCTGCGTTTTGCTAAGGGGGAATGTGACGCCCTGGGCAAGCCAGGGGTCACAGGTCACAACACCACCACACACCCCACATTCCCTGCAGGAACACCAAGGTCAAAACACAAATCCTTGATGCCCTCCTCCAGGGGCTGATGTCCACACCAGGGGGTGGGCCAGGCGGTTGGCTCCGCCCACCAAGGAGTTCACAGTCCTGGAGGCGGGAAAACCAAGCAGTTGAGTTTGAGAGTTCAAAGTGAGAGGAAGGAGAAGGAGGACAGTGAGAGTAGTGACAGAGAAAGTGACAGTAGAAAAGCCTAAAGTTAGTCCGGGTGTGTGCCCCGGACTGAGACAGCAAGGTTGGCAGATGGCGGTGACCGTTTGCAGGAGAGGCTGATCGGAGGTTGCTGAAAGGACCGTGGACAGGTGGTGGCCCGGCGGTACCGGAGCGGTATACGAAGAGAAGCCAGCACCATTGGCAGGGGCCTTTCGGATCCCGGCAAGGCTAGGAGTCGCCGTGAATTTGCCAAATCCGTCAGTGAAGGGGACCTCCTGGGTCTACAAACAACTAAGTCCCGATTGAAGGCAACCGTCCAACCATAGTGGGGAAACACCGCCACCGCCAAGGCACTAGTTTCCCAGGGCCAGCGCCTGCGGGCAAAAGAGAGGGGCTCCTCCGGCCCATATCCAAGCCGGGGAGCGGGTTACCGGTGGGAACCCATCGCTACCAACAACCGTATTCAGGTGCAGGGAAGAAACAGTCACCGCTAACTTGCAGGGAACATCCGCACCGCAGCCGTCCGAGGGACCCGTCCAACCAGCCGCTTGTTTACCGTGAACTGTGTTATCATCCTTGGGCTGAGTGAGTACCTCCGTGCCGTGCGGCACAGCGCTGCCCCTGCGCCCCTGCACCCCAACAGGCCCCATAACCCGCCTGGCAACCATCCTATCTCCCCATCACCGGACCCCGGGATCTCTAACCCCCTACCCACGGAGGGGAGGGCCAACATCCAGCTGCTCCATACCACCACTCCCGGGATCCCCATACCGAGCAGCGGTGGTGTCCACACAATCACCACAACTGTGGGTGGCGTCACGGACAATAAACAATTCCCAAACCAAGCCCCTTTTCACTCACGGGCGAGGAGCGCCGCTCGAGTGCCCCGGGATCCGGCCCATCGCTCGAGCCACCGAGCAGCAGAGGCCGCAGCAGCAGCGGTGGCCGGGACCCGAGCAGTGGGAGAGCGCGGCGTCCCCTCCTCCGCCCGCGACAGATTTACTTGTCCTCTAGTGATAATCTTCTGCTGATAAAATAGTGCTATTATCAAAAGCCCAGAAAGTGATACATGCTCACGAATTAGTGTTCACTGGAAGAGGCTGCTTTGTATTATAGAGATGGCGCAATATTATAGCCAAATGGAATAAACCTGTAGCCTCCTATAGCAATAGTCATATTCTCTTCCAGGCTCTTTAGCTTCTGACCACATGCATCAATCATTACAGAACTGAATATATATATATATATATATATATATATATATATATATATATATATATGTGGCGCCCTGGACTAGCCAGGTCATCACAGGTACTGCAACATACACCCCCACCCCGAGACAGGCACATCAGCCAGACACAAAATCCTTATTGCCTCCCTCCAGGGGCTGATGTCCACACCAGGTGGGGTGGAGCCAGGCGGTTGGCCCCACCCACTGAGGAGTTCACAGTCCTGGAAGGGGGAAATACGTCCTAAAGTTGCATAAATAAATTTGTGAGTGTATTACTTTTATGTTCCTTCATGTTTGTGACATACTGATCTTATAAGTGTGGATTACTATTATTACCCCTTTTTTTCTTTTCTTCCATGACGTGGGGTGAGTAGAGGGAGGACATAGGGGAGACATTTAAAAAGGTTTTGTATACAACCTCCTATATTTAGTTTTATCCTACTACTCTGGGAAGCACATTTATGTAACTTTTTGTTTGTCCGTGTTGGAAAAATGGAGGTTTGTGGTTTTTCAAATAACAATATTTGATTTAAAAAAAGAAAATGAACTAAACAGTCTGATTAGTGGCTATGACAAAACGTGCTGCTTAGCATACCCTGTATAAGTGAGCTCCATTCTTAGCATTTTCATAACCCTTTGATACACTTTCTGTACTTGTCAAAAATATAAGTGCCATTTCTGACATTGGACCTAGTCATAAAGGATGCATCACAATGTTATAGCTTCTCTTAAAGAGGATCTGTCACCCGATTTTTGCTCCCCCGTCTGAGAGCAGCATAATGTAGAGACAGAGATTCCTCTGTCTCCTGATTCCAGCGATGTCACTTACTGAGCTGTTTGGTGTAATTTTGATAAAATCAACGTTTCCTCTGCTACAGATCTAGCAGTAAAGGGTACTTTACACACTGCGATATCGGTACCGATATCGCTAGCGTGCGTACCCGCCCCCGTCGGTTGTGCGTCATGGGCAAATCGCTGCCCGTGGCGCACAACATCGCTAACACCCGTCACACGGACTTACCTGCCATGCAACGTCGCTGTGTCCGGCGATCCGCCTTCTTTCTAAGGGGCGGTTCGTGCGGCATCACAGCGACGTCACACAGCAGCCATCCAATAGCAGAGGAGGAGCGGAGATGAGCGGCTGGAACATGCCGCCCACCTCCTTCCTTCCTCATTGCCGGTGGACGGAGGTAAGGAGATGTTCCTCGCTCCTGCGGTGTCACACATAGCGATGTGTGATGCCGCAGGAACGAGGAACAACATCGCTACTGACCAGGCAACGATTTTTGGTAATTAAACGACCTCACAGAGACAAACGATTTTTGCCTCTTTTGCGGTCGTTTAAGGTCGCTCCAGCCTGTCACACGCTGCGATGTCACTAACGATGCTGGATGTGTGTCACAAACACCATGACCCCGACGATATATCATTAGCGATGTCGCAGCGTGTAAATGCCCCTTTATACAGAGCTCATGAATTTGCTGGACTACCTGCAGCACGCCAAGTAGTCCTCTAATGATAATCTACTGCTAATTAATCAGTGATTTTATCAAATCTACACTAAGCAGCCCAGTAAGTGACACATTGCTGGAATCAGGATCTCTGTCTACACTATGTTGCTCTTAGATTAGGTGGCAAAAATCTGATGACATATTCCCTTTAAAGAGACCCTTACATCTGATACTTGCTGTCCAATCCAGTATGTATCAGGCACTGACTGTATGATCACAGTCAGGTATGTTTGCCTCTGAAACACTGCAAAACATACTATAATATATGTGCATGTAGGCAGAGACCTGTCAATCCAAGGCAGCAGGCGGGGAGAAGCCGCTGAGGACCCGCTTGTCGGACAGTCTACAGTGTGGCTTGATCCTCAGCAGCTATTACAGTGTGTTTTTCTCTGCAATGCCGCAACGTTTCAGTGTCAAACATACCTAGCTAAGTTCATACCGCCAGTGTCTGATACCACATGAGGTGCATGGTTTCGGCAGCATGTATCAGCTGTCAGGTTCTCTTTAATGATTGCTGGTGCTCCAACTCCTCTACAGATCTGGAAAATGATGGGTCCACAGGGCTACATACTCTTCAAAGATTTTAACTGCACACAGGACACCAGGTGCACATTAAACTGCACTCGGCCATTTTCGGAATTGAGCCGAGCTGCCGCAGTTGTCGGAAATAACCTACATCATGGGTGGACATATCATTGGTGCAACCTGTACAGCTGCACTTGGCTCTAAGAGGTTGGGGGGCCCATTCCCACCTCGAAAACAGATGATATTGTCCATTTTGATAAATTTGCACACGGACATTTTTCTGTCAGTAACCTACACTGATAAAAAATTGGGAAGGGAATGCAGCGCAAAAGCAGAACTGAACCCTTTTAATTCTCAGGCTCCGTGTTGACCATAAGCTTGTGATGCACGTGACTGGCAGTGTACTCTGTGCCCTGTGCTAGTTGTGCATTGCTGCAGGAGAGCGCAGGCACACCGCTAGCACCACTTTTGGATGAAGGATAACCGACTCCCCGACAAGACACTGACACAACACTTGAACTTCTTTACAAAATAACAGAAGCATTTTGTCAATATGGAGGCGCAGGACTTAAAATTTTGCAATAGAACAAATCAAATTTTTGAATACATTTACAATAAAACCTGGCTCTTTCCCAATGATGTGCAATGTGCCGACTGCAGCACGGCCTGTCGCGTTCTTTACTGCAGTCACCACTCATATTGTCCCCAGTGAGGCCTACCACACAGTCTTTTTGGAGGACACACTTTACAACACAGGCTCACTTGTTCCCTGCCTCCTCACAGTCCCATAGGTTACTAGCCACCCTTTCTGGTCTCCTCTCCTGTGGATCTAACTTCTCTCTCAGATCCCCAGCTCTGTTGCTGACGCTCAGTACAGTACTCCCTGTTGCTAGGGTAACATTTTCCATGGTAGTAGCAGTCAACGCCATACCTCCCAACTTTTGAAGAACAGAAAGAGGGACAAAGCATGCGACGTGGCAAATTTTGGCCACGCACCTAGCCATCCCCCAAACCACACTCATTTGGCAGTGACAGATGTTCAGCAGACGCCCCAGACTGTTCATTCATTCATAGCAGCCAAAACTTTCTCATATTTATACAGTGTGTCCACCCATATCCTGTCCACCGCCATTACCATGAGAACGGCGGCATCTATAGGCATAGAAGTGGTATCTAGGTATAGTAAAGTAGCCATGCGCTACGCAATTAAACCACCTATAGCGCCACCTGGTGGAAAACGGAGTTAACATTTTTATCTCGAAAACGGAACGAGATAGAGGAAAAAAAGTGAATTACAAAGTTGTAGGGCATCATCAATTCAATACGAATCGACACCTTGCATACAGAAATGCCAATGTATGAAAGTTTAAAACTCACAAGGCTGCAGACGTGAAGCGATACCTCATGGAGACCTTCCTACAAGTCATTGGGTATGGTGGCTGTGTGGAGTGGCCTCCACGCTCACCTGACCTGACCCCATTGGACTTCTTTCTGTGAGGTCACATCAAACAGCAGGTGTATGCGACCCCTCCACCAACATTGCAGGACCTACGACGACGTATCACAGATGCTTGTGCAAATGTGTCACGTACCATATTGCACAACGTGCAGCAAGATACAGTATGCTGTCCAGAGTCCAGATGTGCATTGCAGCTGACGGTGGCCACTTTGAGCATCAAAGTTAAATGAGCGTTATATGCGTGACAAACATTCAATGTTTTTTTGGGGGGGGGGGGTATGGTTTTCATATCATAGCATTTCTGTATGCAAGGTGTCGATTAGTATTGAATTGATGATGCCCTACAATTTTTTAATTCACTTTTTTTCTCTATCTTGTTCCGTTTGAGATAAAAATGCTAATTCCGTTGTTTTCCACCATGTGGCGCTATAGGTGGTTTCATTGCGTAGCGCATGGCTACTTTTACTATACCTGCAGTTAGGTCCAGAAATATTTGGACAGTGACACAAGTTTTGTTATTTTAGCTGTTTACAAAAACATGTTCAGAAATACAATTATATATATAATATGGGCTGAAAGTGCACACTCCCAGCTGCAATATGAGAGTTTTCACATCCAAATCGGAGAAAGGGTTTAGGTATCATAGCTCTGTAATGCATAGCCTCCTCTTTTTCAAGGGACCAAAAGTAATTGGACAAGGGACTCTAAGGGTTGCAATTAACTCTGAAGGCGTCTCCCTCGTTAACCTGTAATCAATGAAATAGTTAAAAGGTCTGGGGTTGATTACAGGTGTGTGGTTTTGCATTTGGAAGCTGTTGCTGTGACCAGACAACATGCGGTCTAAGGAACTCTCAATTGAGGTGATGCAGAACATCCTGAGGCTGAAAAAAAAGAAAAAAACTCCATCAGAGAGATAGCAGACATGCTTGGAGTAGCAAAATCAACAGTCGGGTACATTCTGAGAAAAAAGGAATTGACTGGTGAGCTTGGGAACTCAAAAAGGCCTGGGCGTCCACGGATGACAACAGTGGTGGATGATCGCCGCATACTTTCTTTGGTGAAGAAGAACCCGTTCACAACATCAACTGAAGTCCAGAACACTCTTAGTGAAGTAGGTGTATCTGTCTCTAAGTCAACAGTAAAGAGAAGACTCCATGAAAGTAAATACAAAGGGTTCACATCTAGATGCAAACCATTCATCAATTCCAAAAATAGACAGACCAGAGTTAAATTTGCTGAAAAACACCTCATGAAGCCAGCTCAGTTCTGGAAAAGTATTCTATGGACAGATGAGACAAAGATCAACCTGTACCAGAATGATGGGAAGAAAAAAGTTTGGAGAAGAAAGGGAACTGCACATGATCCAAGGCACACCACATCCTCTGTAAAACATGGTGGAGGCAACGTGATGGCATGGGCATGCATGGCTTTCCATGGCACTGGGTCACTTGTGTTTATTGATGACATAACAGCAGACAAGAGTAGCCGGATGAATTCTGAAGTGTACCGGGATATACTTTCAGCCCAGATTCAGCCAAATGCCGCAAAGTTGATCGGACGGCGCTTCATAGTACAGATGGACAATGACCCCAAGCATACAGCCAAAGCTACCCAGGAGTTCATGAGTGCAAAAAAGTGGAACATTCTGCAATGGCCAAGTCAATCACCAGATCTTAACCCAATTGAGCATGCATTTCACTTGCTCAAATCCAGACTTAAGACGGAAAGACCCACAAACAAGCAAGACCTGAAGGCTGCGGCTGTAAAGGCCTGGCAAAGCATTAAGAAGGAGGAAACCCAGCGTTTGGTGATGTCCATGAGTTCCAGACTTAAGGCAGTGATTGCCTCCAAAGGATTCGCAACAAAATATTGAAAATAAAAATATTTTGTTTGGGTTTGGTTTATTTGTCCAATTACTTTTGACCTCCTAAAATATGGAGTGTTTTGTAAAGAAATGTGTACAATTCCTCCAATTTCTATCAGATATTTTTGTTCAAACCTTCAAATTAAACGTTACAATCTGCACTTGAATTCTGTTGTAGAGGTTTCATTTCAAATCCAATGTGGTGGCATGCAGAGCCCAACTCGCGAAAATTGTGTCACTGTCCAAATATTTCTGGACCTAACTGTACACACCACTTCTATGCCTATAGCTGCCGCAGTTCTCAAGTTAATGGCGGTGGACAGGATATGGGTGGACACCCTGTATAAGCGTTACCATATGACGTTACTTTTTTGTGTCTATAAGGACGTGTTCACATGTCGCATAAATCCTCTGGGTTTTTTGTTTTCTGCCGCTGTCCACACCAAATTATACAATAACAATCTTCTCTGATTATTGCATCTTTGCTGCATTTCTTATGCCTTTTCCTTATTATTTCATGCGTTTTTGGTGCAGATGTGAATCTGAGTTTTTAAAATACACAAAAGCTTGGATTCTGCTCTTATAAAAGTAACTGTAGTAACTTTTTCCATGTGTTTTTTTAAGCTCCATATAGAAGCCTCTAGAGAAAAAAAAAGCACCAAAACCACAAATTTCAGCGGCGTCTTTTCATGAAATCTCTTCCACTTTGCTTGGACCATTAAACACAGCAGAATTTATGTGCGAAAAAAGCAGCAGAAAATTTATTTAATCGTATGAACGTATACCTTACCATCATATAAAAATAAACACCAGACAATAGACAGTGATTGAAAAATATCAAAAGGATAAAAATCAAATTTGAATATCAAGATTTTCTATATATGCAATTGCGTTATCATTTACAATATAGAAATCCTTCTTGTCACCATGGTAGGATCTCAGGGGGCACTCCTCAACAATGTGCTGGATAGTTTGACGATCTGCTCCACAGTCACAGGTCGGAGAGTCATATTTTCCCCACTTATACATAAAATCTGCACAGACACCAAAGTTTGTTCTGATACGATTTAGAGCAGGGGTCTCAAACACGCGGCCCGCGGGCCGCATGCGGCCCCTGAGGCTGTTTGTTGCGGCCCGCAGACCCCGTGACAAATCGCGGCTCTATGCTGAGGGTCGGCGCCGGCAGGAACTTTACTGCATTTGAATCCATCTGCGGTGCCGCGCAAGGAGCTGTCAGTTCTATCCCAGTTGCTGCTGCTGTCTGCCAATCAGATGCAAGGAGGTGACTAGAGATGAGCGAACCGGTCCCGGTTCGGCTCGAGGCGGTTCGCCGAACGGAGGTCCCGTTCGAGTTCTGTTCGTCGAACGTTTGACGAACCGAACTCGAACCAATAGGCTATAATGGGAGGCAATCACAAACACATAAAAATGCATGATAAATGTACACAAACAGTTAATAAACATTGCCATAACACTTACCGGTCCCCGCGATCCCTTCTGCACTCTGTCTCCTGCCGCTATTCCATCCGATGATCGCTGAATCCTCCCGGTGACCGGCACTGCCAGCAGAGATGCAGGACCTATCGTGACGTCAAAATAGCCATGTGACCAGTCACGTGGCTATTATCTCATTGGCTACAGACTGGTCACATGACTATGACGCGTCATGTAGGACCTGCGAGTGCATCTCTCCGGTACACGGTGCACATATGTGTATCGCCGTGTACCGGCGACATGCTCTAGCACACGGTCGACTCCCCATTCCGTTAGGGACCGGCTGACACAGCCGGTCATTAACGGAGATCACCGTTGCCATAGCAACGCAGTTAGCGGTGACGTCACCGCTAACCGCGGCTCCGAGAGCGCCGTTGCTATGGTAACGCGTCTGTCAGCGTTACCGCTGTTACCGCTGACAGCCAGCACTTCACGGAGTGAAGGCTGCACGCTGCTTCCCGATTGTAATGAGGATTGTAGTGAGGATGAGGTTCCCCAGCCCCAAGTGATGAGCTGGTGAACCTCATCCTCACTACAATCGTCACTACTACTACACTAGAAAGAAAGAAGACAGAAGAGCAGGATCGTGGAGGGCTGACAGGGGGTAATAAAGATGGAGTCTCTAATGTGTCTGTGTATTTATTTCTATTAAAGTATTTTTTCTCTGTGTGGTGTCTTTTTTTTAACCCTTTATTGGAGATTCTTAATGGCCGGGTCAAACGTGCCTGACATTAAGAATCTCTGGCTTAATACTGGCTAGTAAAACAAAGCCAGTATTAACTCATGATTACCCAACAAGCCACCCGGCTCCAGGGCTGTTGGAAGAGTTGGATACAGCGCCAGATGATGGCGCTTCTATGAGAGCGCCATTTTCTGGGACGGCTGCGGACTGAAATCCGCAGCAGAGGCGCCCAGAAACCTCGGGCTAACCTGTGCTGCGGATTCCAATCCCCAGCTGCCTAGTTGTACCCGGCTGGACACAAAAATGGGGCGAAGCCCACGTCATTTGTTTTTTAATTATTTCATGAAATAAGTGAAATAATTAAAAAAAAAACGGGCTTCCCTATATTTTTGGTTCCCAGCCGGGTACAAATAGGCAACTGGGGGTTGGAGGCAGCCCGTGGCTGCCTGCTGTACCTGGCTAGCATGCAAAAATATGGCGAAGCCCACGTCATTTTTTTGGTGGGCAAAAAAATTCTGCATACAGTCCTGGATGGATTATGCTGAGCCTTGTAGTTCTGCAGCTGCTGTCTGCTCTTCTCCATACAGACAGACAGCAGCTGCAGAACTACAAGGCTCAGCATACTCCATCCAGGACTGTATGCAGAAGTTTTTTGCCCCCTGAAAAAATTATGTGGGCTTCGCCATATTTTTGTATGCTAGCCAGGTACAGCAGGCAGGTACGGCTGCCCCCAAACCCCAGTTGCCTATTTGTACCCGGCTGGGAACCAAAAATAAAGGGAAGCCCTTTTTTTATTATTTCATGAATTTCATGAAATAATTAGAAAGCAAATGACGTAGGCTTCGCCCCATTTTTGTGTCCAGCCAGGTACAACTAGGCAGCTGGGGATTGGAATCCGCAGCACAGGTTGGCCTGAGCTTTCTGGGCCCCACTGCTGCGAATTGCAGTCTGCAGCCGCCTCAGAAAATGGCATTTTCATAGAAGCGCCATCTTCTGGCGCTGTATCCAACTCTTCCAGCACCTGCCTGCTATACCTGGCTAGCATACAAAAATATGGCGAAGCTCACGTCCTTTTTTTGTAGTTTTTTGGCAAAAAAAATAAAAAATGCTTCCCTGGATTTTCCATTGCCAGTGAAGGTAACACCAAGCAGTGGGGGTTAGCAGCCAGTAGCTGCTTGGATTACCCTTAGCTAGCAATACAAAAAATGCAGCGGGAGCCCATATATATTTTTTTTAATTATTTATTTAAATAACTAAAAATAAAATGGGCTTCCCTGTATTTTGATTGCTGGACATCACAGTGCTGTAAAAATAAATCTTTAAAAAAATGACGTAGCGCTCCGCGGTATTTTTGATTCTCAGCGCAGATAAAGCAGACAGCTATGGGTTGCCACCCCCATCTGCCTGCCGTTACCTTGGTTGGCAATCAAAATACAGGGAAGCCCATTAATTTTTTCTATTTAAAAAATAGTTAAAAAAAAAAATGACGTTGGGTCCCCCCATTTTTGATAGCCAGCTAGGGTAAAGCAGACGGCTGTAGCCTGAAAACCACAGCTGGCAGCTTTACCGTGGTTGGGGATCCAATGTGGAGGTCCCCTCAGGCTCTTTTTTATATTTATTTTATAAATATTAATAATTACACAATAAAAGTAGGGTCCCCCCCAAATTGGATCACCAGCCAAGGTAAAGCGGACAGCTGTGGTCTGGTATTCTCAGGGTGGGAAGGTCCATAGTTATTGGGCCTTCACAGCCTAAAAATAGCAGGCCGCAGGCA
Organism: Anomaloglossus baeobatrachus; assembly: GCF_048569485.1. Taxonomy (NCBI): domain Eukaryota; kingdom Metazoa; phylum Chordata; class Amphibia; order Anura; family Aromobatidae; genus Anomaloglossus; species Anomaloglossus baeobatrachus. The sequence continues at coordinate 545,228 of NW_027441818.1, read as the reverse complement.
CCCCAGACGTGGCGCATCCACTAGATGCGCCAATCCTGGCGCTTCACCCCAGCTCATCCCGTGCCCTGGTGCAGTGGCAAACGGGGTAATAAATCGGGTTGATACTAGCTGTAAAGTCACATGAGATCAAGCCCAGCAGTTTGTGATGTCATGGCGTCTATTAGATACCCAACATCATAAACTGTCAGTACTAACAAAAAAAAAAAATCGACAAAAGAAATTTATTTGAAAAAACAGTCCCCAAAACATTTCCTCTTTCACCAATTTATTGTAAGAAAAAAAATAAAGGGGTCCCACGACGACTCTGGACCGTCTAGAATATGGGGGGGAGACACTCAGGGAACGTATCCCCCATTTTCTAGGAGTGCGGACCCTTCATGTGAGGAGTGTGGGTGCAATGAATCTGCACTCACTCTCCCCGGGTCCACAGCAGCAGAGTCCATGTCGCAATGGTTGCTACCAAAGCTGCAATGCCCTGCTCATGAGGTAAGGGCATGCCTAATCAGGAGAACTACTGTAGAGGAAGCTCTGCTCACTGGTATATAGGTGCTCAGAGGTAATAATAGATAAAATTAGTGAGTAACCTCGGCACTCTAAATCTCCCAGACTAAGTCAGTAAGTCACAACGGATAGTAATGCAAAATCACTCTTTATTGGTCCGTATTAAGAAAAAAAAAATTTTTCATAAGCATATATGTTTTTGTCCAAAACAAGTTACAAATGACGTTTCGGCCTGAGCCTTCGTCAGATTGGACTTATCTGCATGTAATCATGAAAAATGACAATAATCAGTATCACATAAGAGTGAGAGAACAATAACAAACTCGAACAATGTAGAGGTACAATTGGGATGCAGCAAAAAAATTGCAACACAGCAAGAAATGAAACACATGATACAAATGTCATAATACAGTACAAGGACAATATAGTAATGACAAATATGGGGTCAGAGTAGGCTTAGACAGCTCTGGTACGAAAGAGATGTCAATCATAAAGTAACATGTGCAGTAGGTGTAGAGCTACACTATGCATGGCAGAGCTAATGGGTAGACCGACCATAGAAAAAGAATGGAGAAAAAAATGGATAAAAAGTGGATAAAAAGTGGAGAAAAAAGTGGAGAAAAAGTGGATAAAAAGTGGAGAAAAAAGTGGAGAAAAAGTAGAGAAAAAGTAGAGAAAAAGTGGAGAAAAAAATGGATAAAAAGTGGAGAAAAAGTGGAGAAAAAGTGGAGAAAAAAATGGATAAAAAGTGGAGAAAAAGTGGATAAAAAGTGGAGAAAAAAGTGGATAAAAAGTGGAGAAAAAAGTGGAGAAAAAGTGGAGAAAAAAAATGGATAAAAAGTGGAGAAAAAAATGGATAAAAAGTGGAGAAAAAAATGGATAAAAAGTGGATAAAAATAAATAAAATAAAATAAAGTAACATGTGCAGTAGGTGTAGAGCTACACTATGCATGGCAGAGCTAATGGGTAGACCGACCATAGAAAAAGAATGGAGAAAAAAATGGATAAAAAGTGGATAAAAAGTGGAGAAAAAAGTGGAGAAAAAGTGGATAAAAAGTGGAGAAAAAAGTGGAGAAAAAGTAGAGAAAAAGTAGAGAAAAAGTGGAGAAAAAAATGGATAAAAAGTGGAGAAAAAGTGGAGAAAAAGTGGAGAAAAAAATGGATAAAAAGTGGAGAAAAAGTGGATAAAAAGTGGAGAAAAAAGTGGATAAAAAGTGGAGAAAAAAGTGGAGAAAAAGTGGAGAAAAAAAATGGATAAAAAGTGGAGAAAAAAATGGATAAAAAGTGGAGAAAAAAATGGATAAAAAGTGGATAAAAAGTGGAGAAAAAGTGGAGAAAAAGTGGAGAAAAAGTGGAGAAAAAAATGGATAAAAAGTGGAGAAAAAAATGGATGAAAAAGTGGAGAAAAAATGGATAAAAAGTGGATAAAAAGTGGATAAAAAGTGGAGAAAAAAAATGGATAAAAAGTGGATAAAAAGTGGAGAAAAAAGTGGAGAAAAAGTGGAGAAAAAGTGGAGAAAAAGTGGAGAAAAAGTGGAGAAAAAGTGGATAAAAAGTGGAGAAAAAAAATGGAGAAAAAGTGGAGAAAAAGTGGAGAAAAAGTGGATAAAAAAATGGATAAAAAGTGGAGAAAAAAGTGGAGAAAAAGTGGAGAAAAAGTGGATGAAAAAGTGGAGAAAAAGTGGATGAAAAAGTGGAGAAAAAGTGGAGAAAAAGTGGATGAAAAAGTGGAGAAAAAGTGGAGAAAAAGTGGAGAAAAAGTGGAGAAAAAGTGGAGAAAAAAATGTAGAAAAAGTGGAGAAAAAATGTAGAAAAAGTGGAGAAAAAATGGAGAAAAAGTGGAGCACCCTTTGGTGCCTTTCATGTGGCACTAAGGGGTGCTTAGCTTTGTATTTAGCCAAAAAAATGAAAAAAAAAAAATGACGTAGGGTTCCCCCTAGTTTTGTAGCCAGCTAGGGTAAAGCAGACGGCTGCAGCCTGCAGACCACAGCTGGCAACCTCACCTTGTCTGGTAATCCAAAACTGAGGGCACCCCACGCTGTTATTTTAAATTAAATAAATAATTAAAAAAAAAAAACACGTAGGGGTCCCCCAAAATTGGATCACCAGCCAAGGTAAAGCAGACAGCTGGGGCCTGATATTCTCAGACTAGGGAGGTCCATGGTTATTGGACTCTCCCCAGCCTAAAAATAGCAGGCCGCAGCCGCCCCAGAAGTGGCGCATCCATTAGATGCGCCAATCCTGGTGCTTCGCCCCAGATCATCCCGCGCCCTGGTGCGGTGGCAAACGGGGTAATATATGGGGTTAATACCAGATGTGTAATGTCACCTGGCATTAAGCCCTGGGGTTGGTGAGGTCAGGCGTCTATCAGATACCCGACATCACCAACCCAGTCAGTAATAAAAAAAAAAATAGACGACAAACACATTTTTATTTGAAAAAACACTCCCCAAAACATTCCCTCTTTAACCAATTTATTAGAATGAAAAACAAATCCAGGTCTGGTGTAATCCAAGGGGTTGCCATGACGATCCACACTGTCCCAGTCAATGAAGAGCAGGATGTTCCCATTGGCTGGGAGAGCAGTGCAGTGACCTGAGCTAACATCAATGGGTCAGCCCAGGTCACTGCAGGGCATGACAAGTGCTGCTGTCAGCGAGGTACATTACCTGCGCTGATCTCCAGCACTGCCGACAGCCCCTGTCACTGAGTTCAATGACCGGCGCCTTCACACCAAGTATCGCGAGAGGCCCGTGACGTCACCGCTAGTCAGTCTCGGGTCGGAAGCGAGAGAAGGTGATGTGAAAGCGGCGGCCATGGAGGACAGTGACAGCGCTGAGGTCGGGATGGCGGGACTTCATCACCGCAGGTAAGCCGAGCGGGACCGTGTGTGTGTGTGTGTGTGTGTGTGTGTGTGTGTGTGTGTGTGTGTGTATGTATGTATGTGTACATGCCGCGGGCAGGAGGGGGCGGAGCGAGCTGAGCGGGGAAGTCTAAGCTTCCTGCACGTAACTAGGATAAACATCGGGTTACTAACCAAAGCGCTTTGCTTGGATACCCGATGTTTATCTTGGTTACCAGCTTGTGGCAGGCTGCCAGCGATGGCTCCTGCACACTGTAGCTGTAAAAAGCCCTGCTTTTTGCTGCTAGAACCGTTCTCGAACGTATCTAGAACTATCGAGCTTTTGCAAAAAGCTCGAGTTCTAGTTCGATCTAGAACAGGCCCCAAAATCACTCGAGCCCAGAACTGGAGAACCTCGAACCGCGAACTGCGCTCAACTCTGGAGGTGACGTCATACAGCGACGTCACTTCCTTGCATCTGATTGGCAGGAAGCAGCCATTGGTTCAGACACAGCTCCTCTGCGCTGCACCGCAAATGGATTCAAATGCAGTGAAGTTCCTGCCGGCGCCGACCCTCAGCATAGAGCCGCGATCATCACGGGCCGCGACAAGCAGGTAAGGTACGTGCTCAAGATCAGGACCCGCTGCGTGCTGGACACAGCGCGTCCTGATCGGCGGGGCCGCAAGTCTACTCCTTAGGAGACCGCAGCTGCCTGTGCCTGCGATCAGGGGTTTGGGCTGCTGCGGTCTCCTCGCTGTGCTCTGCCTAGGGAGGACGCTTCAGACGCCGCAGCATAAATTCACATGCTGCGGCCTCTGGAAGCCACACCGCAGTTTCGTTTTCTCTGCGGGCCGTACACGCACAGTGGGCATGGGATTTTTAGAAATCCCATGCCCACTGTGCTTTTACCATACATAGCAGGGTTTTGGACGCAGCTGAAGCATGCTGCATCCAAAACTCTGCAAGTACTGATCGTGGGCACACAGGGAACGGAGGAAAGGTGAGGAGATTTTTTTTTTTGTTTGCGTATTACTAAAGGATGGGCAGAATACTACAGGGATGGCCACAATACTACAAGGGTGGGCAGAATACTACAGGGATGGCCACAATACTACAAGGGTGGGCAGAATACTACAGGGATGGCCACAATACTACAAGGGTGGGCAGAATACTACAGGGATGGCCACAATACTACAAGGGTGGGCAGAATACTACAGGGATGGCCACAATACTACAAGGGTGGGCAGAATACTACAGGGATGGCCACAATACTACAAGGGTGGGCAGAATACTACAGGGATGGCCACAATACTACAAGGGTGGGCAGAATACTACAGGGATGGGCACAATACTACAAGGGTGGGCAGAATACTACAGGGATGGCCACAATACTACAGGGATGGGCAGAATACTACAGGGATGGGCAGAATACTACAGGGATAGGCAGAATACTACAGGGATAGGTAGAATACTACAGGGATGGGCAGAATACTACAGGGATGGGCAGAATACTACAGGGATGGCCACAATACTACAGGGATGGCCACAATACTACAAGGATGGGCAGAATATTACAGGGATGGCCACAATACTACAAGGGTGGGCAGAATACTACAGGGATGGCCACAATACTACAAGGGTGGGCAGAATACTACAGGGATGGGCAGAATACTACAGGGATAGGTAAAATACTACAGGGATAGGTAGAATACTACAGGGATGGGCAGAATACTACAGGGATGGGCAGAATACTACAGGGATGGCCACAATACTACAGGGATGGCCACAATACTACAAGGATGGGCAGAATATTACAGGGATGGCCACAATACTACAAGGGTGGGCAGAATACTACAGGGATGGCCACAATACTACAGGAATGGGCAGAATACTACAGGGATAGGCAGAATACTACAGGGATAGGTAGAATACTACAGGGATGGGCAGAATACTACAGGGATGGGCAGAATACTACAGGGATGGCCACAATACTACAGGGATGGCCACAATACTACAAGGATGGGCAGAATATTACAGGGATGGCCACAATACTACAAGGGTGGGCAGAATACTACAGGGATGGCCACAATACTACAAGGGTGGGCAGAATACTACAGGGATGGCCACAATACTACAGGGATGGCCAGAATACTACAGGGATAGGCAGAATACTACAGGGATAGGCAGAATACTACAGGGATGGGCAGAATACTACAGGGATTGGCAGAATACTACAGGGATGGGCAGAATACTACAGGGATGGGCAGAATACTACAGGGATGGCCACAATACTACAGGGATGGGCTGAATACTACAGGGATGGGCTGAATACTACAGGGATGGCCACAATACTACGGGAATTGGCAGAATACTACAGAGCACAATACTACAAGGATGAGCACAATACTACAAGGATGGGCACAATATTACTGGGCACAATACTACAAGGATGGGCACAATACTACAAGGATTGGAACAATATTACTGGGCACAATACTACAGGGCACAAGGATGGGCACTTTACTACTGGGCACAATACCACAAGGATGAGCATCTTACTACAGGGCACACGGATGGGCACATTACTACAAGATTTTGGCTAAGATTACTATATGATGCTGCTAATTGTAAAACAATTACAAGAAGGTGATAAAATGTAAAAAAAAAAAAAAAATCCTAAAGCATGACATTTTTTTTATTTACATTAAAAATGCTTTTCTGTATATAAACTTAACAAAAAAAGTGCACGTTTGTTATAATAAACAAGCGAAAAATGTTTACAAAAGTGATCCAAGATGTATAGAAAAAAAACATGGATTCATTAAAAATGTTCACTTTGTCCTGCAAATAATGCGGCCCCCCTCATTTTTTTTTTCTATATGCGGCCCATACACCCAGCTGAGTTTGAGACCCCTGATTTAGAGTAAACCATGTTTTCCTTGGTAGATTGAAGCCTGGTGGAGGGTTTTGTAAATTAGGGAACATTTGGGGATCACCTTCTACTACATTAACCCAAAGTTCTCGCCATTTCTCCTCTAAATTGAAGTTTTGTTCATGCAAGGTGATTGCAGTTCGGATGGGTGGATGTCTTGATTTCAATCGTTGTATTGTAACATCTCTGATATTTTGGTGTATTGGAAGTTTTTCATTATTCACTACTTTAGTGTACTCTTTAAGTAGGAGCTTTTCTCTTCTTAGATTTGCGGGTGCGATATGACCCAGCACAGGTAACCAGTGAACAGGTGTAGGTCTAATAGCACCAGATATTATACGCAAAGAGTTGTTCAGCTGAGTGTCAATTAAGTTTACATGACAGCTATTTAACCATGCTGGAGCACAGTATTCTGCAGCAGAGTACACCAGGGCAAGAGTAGATGTTCTCAAAACAGATGTTGCCGCAGAAAAATCTAACATTTACACTACATGTGAACACAGACTAAATGTCTAAGTAGAGTGGATGAGACGTCATGAAATCTTCGCCCTCGGTGCATCTAAAGACGCCACTGAACTTTGAAGTTTTTGTCGAGTTTTTTCTCTATAGGATTCTTTGTGGAGCCTGAAAAAAGCGCAAGAGAAAAAAATGTCGTTTTATTTTTAAACGCAGAATGAAAGCTTTTCTGTAGTATTAAAATGCATTAAAAATCCAGCTTCACATCTGTATCAAACATGTATCAAATGTTGGAGAAAATGCATAAAAAATACAGCAAACACGCAATAATTAGATAAGATTGTTATTGCATTACATACGGCGGACATCTACAGAAAAAATGCAGCATTTACAGTACGTGTGAACACGGCCTCAGTGATACATTATTACATTTTTTTATGCATTTTAATAGAGAAAAATAATCAATTGCGTCATTTCTTTTCACCAATTACCAATCAACATAAATAATCTGATCCCTGCCCTGTTCGGATCGTTACAATTACAGGGACATCAAATATGTCCATGTTATTTGCTGATTTGTGATGTTTATTATTTTTATTTTTTTTTTTTTAAAAAAAGCAATAAAAATTACATTATTCTATTTTTTTGTTAATTATTTTTTGTAATTTTATTAGAAGAAACAACATTTTTTCCTCTCCTTCTAGAATACAATAGAGATGCTTTACACTGTAAGATGGAGCTCTAAGTCTTGTGTAACAGAGGCTGCATTGCAGGTTTATCTCTGTAAAATCCTTTCTTTGACATCATCAAAGCTGGTGGCTCAACAGCTACGGCAGCTGTTACGTGTTTGAAAGTTGCTGGTTTGATTCCAAAGGGGTGGTGAAAAGTAAAATTATATTTTTGACATTTTTTCTCATTTCTTTATAGTAGTTTTATGGGAACAAAATAATCTGACTTCTTCCTTCAGGTATATAGAGATGCAATGTATGCAGCTAAATAATTTGCTTCTGGCTTCTCTTCCTGCAATACAAGTCAAGATTACCAAATCCTCCTATACCTCTCAATACAGGCAGTGGCTCAATGGTAGCGCTCACAAGATCATGACCAGATAAGAATCAGAGCAGATGACAATTTAATTTATGCACTGCTCTTCTTGAGTTAATTTATTCACTGCACTGAGGGGAGAAGCTGTGATCAGTGGGACTGTAGGAGAGAGCCCTGAAATCAGGACAGTCCAGCTGAATCCGGGACTGTTGGGAGGTATGGTCAACTCCGCTATGTCTCTTACATCCATGCTGTTCCATCCTTCTCTTCCCTGGGGAATGGTGGCGTCACCCTGTTCCGTCTCTTCAGTACACTCTCTCGATCTGCTGAGTCCTTCAAAACTTCAAGACATTAAACATAAACAAGTGCACTGAGCCAGTGAGCTGCTCAGCCATAGAAAATAGTGATAGACAGTCATGGGTCAGGGTCAGCAGACGGTGTCATATCTGAGGACTAGAATATAACAGCATCGAGAAATGTAAAGTGCAAAACAATGGGGGGGGGGTTACCTATCCAAACACCAACTTGTTCCAACACTGAAAACACAAAAACATTATTTACATTCTTCAGTTTCCCAGCATGAAGGTGTTTCCACCCTCTTGGAGCTAAAATAGGAAAATTAAAAGTTCATGAAATAAAAGCAAATTTATGTCCATGTGCCATACTTAAAAGAAATAAGGATAAGAATCTGTAATGAGTGGGTGATGTGACCCAATGGGTCTCACAGATTGTGTGACCAGTATAGCAGTGACCATTGCTCACCATCATACCTGATGCCATATATGACCAGGACTAGCGATGATAGATGCAGATCAAGGAAAAGGTTAAGTGACACTTTGCCGTTGAAAAAAATCCAAGATCAAATGGATAGGAATCATGATCTTTATTCGTCTACGCGTTTCAGAGATTATTCTCCTTCTTCAGGACAAAAAATTACATGTATGTAATTTTTGGTCCTGAAAAAGGAGAATAATCTCTGAAACGCGTAGACGAATAAAGAACACGATTCCTATCCATTTGATCTTGGATTTTCTTCAACGGCAGCATAGCGTTTAACCCTTTCTTTGATCTGCACATATCTTCCACCAGGTAGCTGCAGCAGCCGTTGGCACACATTTATACAGTGGTTGTGATTTTCACAACTACTACAGGTGAGCCTTCCTGATCCCTTCATGTCCACTACTCTACTCGGGTAACACCCTAGCTGCGCTTTTTGTCACCCTCAATTTGTTTTCAGGACTAGAGATGAGCAGTTCTAGCAAATTTCAAAATTGCCAAATCGTGCAGATTTTACCTATAAATTCAATTTGTGATGAAGTTAATCTCCACAAATTAAATGTTCCTTATAATGCTGTGTGATCTCATTGTTACATGATAGTAGAGTTTTGTAGACATCGATAGGTGCCATCTACATTTCTTCTGGCTACCTGATTGAGCGATCTGACCATAGTTGCCAACATTTCTGGGGATGTTTAAGACCTAACTACACCTATTCCGCAAACTTTTTTTTTTGTTAATTTCAAGACTGTCCTCCATCGGCTTTAGTTATGGGTGAATAGTAACTATTCGTGTTCGGATAATGCTCACCGAATACCGAGTACTATTTCAGTATTGATCACAACAAGAAAAATGCTCCATTTCCCCTTTGACCTGCATTAGGCTTATTATTTGTGATGAATACCAGAATAGTATTTTGGGATACGTTACGAATAATCCGAACATGAATAGTTACTATTCGCCCATCACTATTTGGCCAAAGACAGTTGACAACTAGGCAATGCTCGTGTTACTTGCGCTGATACTACCAACAAAGATAAAACATATATTTGTAATGCTTTTTAGCATAGATTCCTGTTAGACTAAATATGCAGACTTTATGGCACTCCTCAGTGCATTATAAAAAAGATAACCAAAGTGTTGACAGATCAATTTCACGGACCGCATTCTACATCTATTATGTTTATTGACGCTTCAGTCTCCTTCCTCCAAAATGTCAGTATTTTACTACCTACAGGTCTCTGTGGCATGTTCTTTCATGCAAAACATTCTATCATTCCAGATCTAGAATGTGAACTCAGACATTTATAACAGTCGCAGAGACGTTTCACAGACAGTAAAGCAAAATCATATTAATTTATCTTGCATGTAAAGTAAATGTATTGAAAAGCAGGTTTCTGAAACAAAAAGGCACCTTATGTCATATATTCTTGCCGGGTTTGTATGCATGGATTTCCATGTCCAAATAGGCTCTATAGAGAGGAAGAGAACTGGAACTCTAGTTCTGTCCATTGGAAGTAGCAATCCTAAACGTAAATATGACTCTTAACAGATGTGTTTCGGGCTTTTTGCCCCTCATCAGTGTATAGTAGGACAAATTATTTGGAAAGGTGATAATGATATTAAAGGGTGGGTATACCCTTGCTACATGTAGTAGTTGGCATTAGACTGTCATTTTCTCTTTGAAGAGTCAATTTGCATATTTAAATTCCCAGAGGAGCATTGCATGGTCTATAAGTCTCCCTACATCTACTTGCGCTGTGAAGATTCTCTGTTGTCAGTGCTGGGAAAGAATAATGTGGTATGCATAGTCCGGGTCAGAAGCCAACTGGACTGATTCCAGCTTTGCACAATATATTTGCAGTAAGAACACTACACGCTGTAAGGATTCTCAAGTCTGCAATCACATAGAGTTACTGCAGACTTGTTTTAGACTGGACAACATATATTGTAGTAGTGGTATTGACAACCACCATAAAGGAATAATGGAACAATCAGGTTTGTATGAATAATATCAAGCACACAGAATTTCTATTTAAGGCTGGCTTCATGCTTTCAAGATTTCTTGCAGGGATGGTGATTTCCAGTCTGGTTTGCAGATCTCCTATATGCCATGAGTCTGTTGCGTTCCGCTCAGAAGACTCTTGGGCATTCCGGAATATGGACCATGAAACTCTCATGTGTGTATATGGTTTATGTGGTCAAGTAATGGTCAAAAAAAATATCTCATAATCAATGATTGGAGCATGCGTCTAATCTTTTGCCCTTCTTTCAAGGATATAGATCCAACCAGAGAAGCCATATACACCCCTATCAGTCCTAAAATGCATCTCCCCAGAAATGATTCCTCTAGGACTCTGTAGAACAGTGTTTCTCAACTCCAGTCCTCAAGACCCACCAACAGATCATGTTTTCAGGTTTTTCTCAATCAGGTTTTCAGGATTTCCTTAATGTTGCACAGGTGATGGAATTATACCATGTCTAATATTGAGGAAAACCTAAAAACATGATCTGTTATTGGGTCTTGAGGACTGGAGTTGAGAAACACTGCTGTACAAGAAGCTTTAGGCCAGGTGTTTGCCTCAGCAACTGTCTGCTGCTGCAACGTAAACTCTGAGGTGCACATGTCGGAGCAAGAGAGGCTTCTACAAGAGTATAATGGTCTTTCTTTATGGTGTCCAATTCTCACTACACCCAAAAAAATCATTGATCAGCAAAATCAAAGGGTCTTGGCTATCCCCATTAAAGGTGTTTCTAAAGCCTCTTTCACACTTCAGTTTTTTGGCATCAGTCACAATCCATCTTGTGACTGATGCAACGGATCCGATGGTAAAACTGATGTGACAGATCCTGTAAAAAAAAAACGGATCTGTTGCATTTTTCTTCTCATGTGAAATGTTATTTGCTACTAAAAAACTATATATGAATGAGAGAGAGAGAAAGAGAGAAAGGAGTTGTTCAACCAGACTCCGTGTTTACCCCATCTCAGCATGGTCGGTTTAAAAAAACCAAAACAGAATAGTACGGATCCTGCGCCCATAGGCTTCCATTCTAAAAGACAACTGACGGTGACGGATCCAGTGCCATCCGTTTTTTCAATGGAGACAAAAAAAGTTCCTGTGGACGTTGCTTCCATCGGCCGCAAAGAGATTTTTCGACGGATCCATCGTAATGACGGATGCAACGTCAGGAAATCAGTCGCTAATACAAGTCAATGAGAAAAAACAATTTTTCATCGACAGATTGCGACTGATGGCAAAAAACTGATGTGTGAAAGGGACCTAAGACATATATATTAAAGAAGTCATTATTACAAGGTTGGTGAAGATTCAGTGCCCTCACCAATCAGCTGCTTGGAGCCTACTGTACATTGTATACACCCAGCCACAGCAGGGGGTACCAAACATATGAACGGGAGAATCCCCACTTATTTGGTATTGATGACCTATCCTATACATAGCCCATCAATGTATAGGTTCTGGATAAACACTATGACGCCGATTCACGAAGACATTTCATACCCCAGTTTTTATGAGGGGCGTGCAGGAATTAGATGTACCAAATTCATTAAGGGGCGCACATCTTATCTCAGGCATGTGCCTCCATGCTCCTTACCACAAATATTACTTCAATCAGAGACTGGAGTAACATTTCTGACATAATGTACACTTTTAATGAATTTGGGAGTGTCTTGTGATGCCCAACTCTTACCAAGCTCTGGCCACTTTAGTGGTCAAAAGTGGTGTGGTCAAATTTAGTGGAGCTGGTCAAATTCACATTGCACATATATTTTGTAACTTTTTAAATTGTTTACACCAGTATTTTAGTGCAAACACTTAACCATTAACTACAGTAACTGACATTGCCCTGTTCATGTCATACCTTAATATTTTCAGCATTGGGAGGATATTCTCCTCCATAATACTTCCAAGGGGTAATAATGCAAAAATCTGGCAGCCCATCTAAAAATCTCATGATGAATTGGAGACCTATAGAAGCAAAATGGGCCCCATAGAAGTGTATGAGAGCCTTTGATGATTTACAGAGCCATAAGGTATATTGGCACATGGTTGATTTTGTTTTAAGAAATTTTTGAAACTGTCCCATTCACCTGAATGAGGCTTAAATATTTTCTGGTATGCCTAAATGACACCATTGAGATGAATGGAAGAGTTTTCCATGTTATTACCATGTGCATTAAGCCTGATGAAGAGTAGCCTCATTACACATAGTTTCCAGTTATCACAAAGATTTGACTTTTTTTCAGTCCTTCCTCTGAAGTTCAGAACCTGCTTCCGCACCTAAATGATATCAAATTAGAATCTCTGTTGATGTCAAAAGTCAATGTTGCACTAAGCTAAAGGCCTATTTAGTGTATGTGCACACGGCATCTCTTCTCGGGTGGATTCCTGATGGAATCCGCCAGAAAAGACACTAAGGATTTACCAAAAATAATTAACATCTGCACAACAATGACAAAATGACATTCCGTCTTTCTGTGAAACGGCTAAAATAAGTGACTGATCCATTCTGCTGACAGCTTTTTCTTGTTATATATGTAATAAAGAAACAAACACCATCAGGAGAGCCGATGCAGATGATGTCACGTGGGAAAGACAGTCATGTGGTTTCTGGCAGTAGAAGGCTACTGCGTTTAGCTCCCTGACTTTCTGTTGTTCCTGCTGTTAATATTCATTGGCTTCCCTGCTGAATTTTCATCTATTCCCCTTTAGGATCCAGGGGAGCTAAACGTCTGTCCAGCTGCTGATTAGTAATCTCCATGTGCTTAAATATGCCCATCTTCCCTGGCCTTGTGGTGGTGATATTATTCAATTCAATCAAGCTCTGGTTGCAAGCAGGTGGCTTGTACCCATCTGTAGTATCAGTGCTGAAGCTTTGCTGAACTCCTGCCTGAGTCATCTGTGGATAAGTAGTTTACACACTTTTCCCCCGTGTGTCTTCCTTGTGTCTTCCTTTAGCGTTTAGTGGGGTTGATGAAGAACTCATCCCACCCATTCCATATTTATGGTTCAGCCTTACTGATACCTAGGGTTAGGTATCCAGCTCGGCGTATAGGTGAGAAACTTATCTAGGTTGGTGAGGGACCCCAGGGACCAGCAGTTGGTTTAGTCAGGGGTCACCATCTCCCCCTTTCCTAGACGCAGGGGTACCCTTCCCTTACCTTTCGCCGCTCGATTGGTACTTCCCCGTACCAGATGATGGCTGATTGGATAAGAGGAAAGCCGCTTAGCAGAAAACACCACTCATGTTTCCCTGAAGTGTCTTCTGCTTCAAAAATATGGTATGTGCACACTTTATATTCCATGTGCACAAACCATTAATTGGCCATTAATTGGGTAAATTAAAGTTCATACGATTAATTGTTCTTAAACATTACCTGTGTTGATCTTATTTTTTGTATTCATAAAATGGTTTCTCGGCAGCACATCCACTTATGTAAACGGCCTACAACAAAGTGAACAGTAACAGGATGAATAATCTTTAATCATTCCAATACATTTTGCATTCAGGATAACACAAGTGTATACAAAATATATTTTTATCCAGAAAAAAAGGACAATTTTCCATCTCTATTATCATCCATTGCATTCACTTTTATGCTTTCGCAGTTTTCACAATTTTAGAAGACCAAATAAAGTTTCCTATTTTAATAATTGCAATGTACAGTTAGGTCCAGAAATATTTGGACAGTGACACAAGTTTTGTTATTTTAGCTGTTTACAAAAACATGTTCAGAAATACAATTATATATATAATATGGGCTGAAAGTGCACACTCCCAGCTGCAATATGAGAGTTTTCACATCCAAATCGGAGAAAGGGTTTAGGAATCATAGCTTTGTAATGCATAGCCTCCTCTTTTTAAAGGGACCAAAAGTAATTGGACAAGGGACTCTAAGGGCTGTAATTAACTCTGAAGGCGTCTCCCTCGTTAACCTGTAATCAATGAAGTAGTTAAAAGGTCTGGGGTTGATTACAGGTGTGTGGTTTTGCATTTGGAAGCTGTTGCTGTGACCAGACAACATGCGGTCTAAGGAACTCTCAATTGAGGTGAAGCAGAACATCCTGAGGCTGAAAAAAAAGAAAAAATCCATCAGAGAGATAGCAGACATGCTTGGAGTAGCAAAATCAACAGTCGGGTACATTCTGAGAAAAAAGGAATTGACTGGTGAGCTTGGGAACTCAAAAAGGCCTGGGTGTCCACGGATGACAACAGTGGTGGATGATCGCCGCATACTTTCTTTGGTAAAGAAGAACCCGTTCACAACATCAACTGAAGTCCAGAACACTCTCAGTGAAGTAGGTGTATCTGTCTCTAAGTCAACAGTAAAGAGAAGACTCCATGAAAGTAAATACAAAGGGTTCACATCTAGATGCAAACCATTCATCAATTCCAAAAAATAGACAGGCCAGAGTTAAATTTGCTGAAAAACACCTCATGAAGCCAGCTAAGTTCTGGAAAAGTATTCTATGGACAGATGAGACAAAGATCAACCTGTACCAGAATGATGGGAAGAAAAAAGTTTGGAGAAGAAAGGGAACGGCACATGATCCAAGGCACACCACATCCTCTGTAAAACATGGTGGAGGCAACGTGATGGCATGGGCATGCATGGCTTTCAATGGCACTGGGTCACTTGTGTTTATTGATGACATAACAGCAGACAAGAGTAGCCGGATGAATTCTGAAGTGTACCGGGATATACTTTCAGCCCAGATTCAGCCAAATGCCGCAAAGTTGATCGGACGGCGCTTCATAGTACAGATGGACAATGACTCCAAGCATACAGCCAAAGCTACCCAGGAGTTCATGAGTGCAAAAAAGTGGAACATTCTGCAATGGCCAAGTCAATCACCAGATCTTAACCCAATTGAGCATGCATTTCACTTGCTCAAATCCAGACTTAAGACGGAAAGACCCACAAACAAGCAAGACCTGAAGGCTGCGGCTGTAAAGGCCTGGCAAAGCATTAAGAAGGAGCAAACCCAGCGTTTGGTGATGTCCATGGGTTCCAGACTTAAGGCAGTGATTGCCTCCAAAGGATTCGCAACAAAATATTGAAAATAAAAATATTTTGTTTGGGTTTGGTTTATTTGTCCAATTACTTTTGACCTCCTAAAATGTGAAGTGTTTGTAAAGAAATGTGTACAATTCCTACAATTTCTATCAGATATTTTTGTTCAAACCTTCAAATTAAACGTTACAATCTGCACTTGAATTCTGTTGTAGAGGTTTCATTTCAAATCCAATGTGGTGGCATGCAGAGCCCAACCCGCGAAAATTGTGTCACTGTCCAAATATTTCTGGACCTAACTGTATCTGTAAAAAATCAGAGGACCTGTATGGATTCTGAATTTTTTTTTTTTTACACACATGAAGGAGGGTCTCATCCAAAATACGGAAGGAACGAGCACATGCTGTGATTTTTGTCATGCACACATTCAGTCCATGGAAAAAAAGAAATGGTCACCTATATAACATTGGTCTCAGTGATGACCGTTTTATTCACAGAGAACACTTGAATGGAAGACACAGAGGTGTGAACATAGCCTCACGATCGGCGTATGGAAATTAAAGTTTATCAAATGCCAATAGATGTTATTTTGTTCATCAGCGCTAATTTATGAGCATATTATTGGGCCTTATAATTGGGCACTTGCACGTACTGTGCCTCGTCTACTGGAGAACTTGAAATTAGACGAAATCTGTTGACCAGTCAAGACTCTAAATACTACTGTTGTAGGACGATCTGGTAGAATAAGGCTTTTCCCTAGCAGAATTCAGCGAGCCTTCTAAGAGGTAGGCAGAGTGCCCAAATAATTTTATTATTGGAATGTAAACTTGTCTGGTGCTATATACACAGCATTACTGATTTTTTTTCCCACAGCCATTCATATACCATGACACAATATAAACATATAGCACGCAGTAATACTTATGTATATTATGTTATTCCTAGTTTCATCTACTGGAAACTGAGCTCTGCTGGTCAAAGTTAACCTTAGTTTTACAGTATGTATCCGGTCACCTCTGACAGATGGAGCAAAGAGCAACTTTCGAGACTTCCCCAGACATCTTATATTTTATGGCCATGCCATCTTAAAATAACTAGAAATACTGTACATTGCAAGCATGCTCGGGCTGATGCTGCTGGCTGTGACGCACATGGTCATTTGTTTACATGGAAATTTCTATTACTGTTAGGGATAAGCGCACCCGTGGATGTTGGGTTCCTAGAGTTCGGTCGGACTTTAGTTAAAATTTTACCTTGGTCCTTGAATTTGACCTCGGACCACATAGATGTCAACTGAGACCTGAACTTCTGTGCTATAAAATGGTCATAGTAAAAGCTAGGGAGCTGCAAAAGAAACCAAAATGGGGTTAAGAGTAGGACAATTGCCCTGGAAACAAATGTAGAAAGGGAAATTACTTAAAGGGGTTCTGTCACCATATCAATCATGGTTAAGTAGAAAGTAAATTAATAAAAAATACAAAAAATTAAGAGTCCCCCCCACATAGGACCAATATTAATAGTGCCCCCTGAGAGCCTTTTTTCAGAGTTCACCCACAGAGCCAAAGTTGAAGAGTGCCGGCACAGAGCCTATTTTCACAGTTCCCCACAGAACAAAATTTTTTCTCTACTAGTGTGTACTTCAGCTGCTGCAGTTAAAAAGCTGTTAGTTGGATTTGGGATCAAACTAGCGGTCCTCGTTGAGGCTTGCTACCACCCATTCCAGCTCCTTTGCCATGGGCACCTCCCCGATGCTGTTTACTGAGTGTCCCGGGAGCCAGAAGCATTTATCTTAAAAAAACATTATTGTAGAAAGCAGACAGCCACGCCTGAATACTCCAGCTAGAACTAATGGAATAGGACTCCAGTTCTATTTTCTTGTTTGCCGGAACTGGGGCTATGATTAAGATGGTGGCCACCAGTAATTCGCACTGATAATAATCCTGGCATTTTTATTACTTTCTGCAAAGTCAAAAGTTTACATACACTAAAAGTACTATGCCTTTAAACAATCTGGGACAATATGGGACATCCCATATGATGATGTCACGGCTTTGGAAGCTTTTGATAGGTTTATCGGTTAATTAGAGACACACCTGTGGATGGATTATAATTTACACCTGAAACATATTGCTTCTTTGTATATCATCATGGGAAAGTCAAAAGAAATCAGCCAAGATCTCAGGAAGAGAATTGTGGACTTGCACAAGTCTGATTCATCCTTGGGTGCAATTCCCAGATATCTGAAGGTGTCTCGTTCATCTGTACAAACAATTATATGCAAGTACAAACAAGATTGGAAAGTCCAGCCATCATACCGCTCAGGAAGGAAATGAGTACTGTGTACCAGAGATGAACGTGCTTTGGTCAGACATGTGCATATCAAACCAAGAGAAAAAGCAAAAGACCTTGTGAAGATGCTGGTGGAAGCTGGTACAATTGTGTCATAAGCCTCAGTGAAACGCGTACTGTATCAACATGGGCTGAAAGGCCACTCCGCCAGGAAGAAGTTATTACTTCAAAAAAATATAAAAAGCCAGATTAATATTTGCAAATGGACACAGGAACAAAGACCTTAATTTTTGGAGACATGTCCTGTGGTCTGACGAAAATAAAATTGAACTGTTTGGCCATTATGACCATCGTTACATTTGGAGGAAAAAGGGAGAAGCTTTGAAGCCTAAGAACACCATCCCAACCGTAAAACACAGGGGTGGCAGCATCATGTTGTGGGGTTGTTTTGCTGCAGGAGGTTCTGGTGCACTTCACAAAATGGATGGCATCATGAGGAAAGAAGATTATGTGGCAATACTGAAGCAACATCTCAAGACATCAGCCAGGAATTTAAAGCTTGGGTGGAAATGGGACTTCCAAATGGACAATGACCCAAAGCATACTGCCAAACTCTTTACAAAGTGGCTTAAGGATAACAAAGTCAATGTGTTGGAGTGATCATCACAAAGCCCTGATCTCAATCCTACTGAAAATTTATGGGCAAAGCTGAAAAGGAAGATGTGAGCAAGGCGACCTACAAACATGGCTCAGTTACACCAGATCTATCAGGAGGAATGAGCACAAATTCCTACCAACTATTGAGAAGCTTGTGGAAGGATATCCAAAACATTTGATCCAAGTCATACAGTTTAAGAGCAATGGTACCAAATACTAATGAAATGTATGTAAACTTTTGACTTTGCAGAAAGTAAGAAAAATGCCTTAAAACATTATCTCTCATTATTCTACAATTTGGCAAATATAAATATTTTTTTTAATCCTAACTGACCTAAAACGGAAAGGCTTATTCTGATTTTATGTCAGAGATAGTGGGGTGAGACATACTTCTGGTTTCAACTGTATATAAATATATGTTTGTGTGCATACACACATACATACACTGTATATTTATCCCTTTTCACTCCCCTTGTTCGGCCCTGTAATAATAAATAAGACTATCCTGACCTCCGGTGCGGCTGCAGTTCCAGCAATGTCTGATGCCGTGTTCCTGGGACCATTTGACATTATGACATGCAGGCCCTGCGACCAATCAGCACCCGGCTTCTTTCTCCCCTCCTTTGGACATTTGAGAAGGAAGTCAATGTAGCGCTCATCCTGATTTAATGTCCAAAGGTGGGGAGACAGATGCTGGGTGTTGATTGGTCTTGGGGCCCGCATGTCATAGCAATGTGACGTGGGGCTCAGGAACGCGACTTCAGACACCACTGGAACTGCAGCAGCATCGGAGGTGGGTATAAGCTTATTTATTTTGACGTGGGGCGAACAAGGTGAATAAGAAGGGGTTGTCCAAGTAGTGGACAAACCATTAAGAAAAAAAAAATGTGGACAACTGCTTGTTTGAGGGCTACAAAAAGAGGTATGTGACATAATTGTCATTGGTCATTGGTCCTGCTTAAGGGGTTTACTCTTATCTTTATTAGGCATTATTCACATAACCACATTCATTTTCTCATCTGCAAAAAAACAGATCCAATTTGAATGTCATTACTGAACTTTTGAATATCAAGATCCATTATCTTCACAACTTCTGAACATGAGTTATATTCGGATCATGGTCAATAGTTGATGTTACTTATTTCCCTCAGGACAGACACTGTGAAATGTTGTTGGTGACTGTATCTGGATACGCTACGCCTTATAATGTTAGATCATCGTTTCCGACAAAAAAAGCGATATTTGTGTCAGGTATGATTTAGAGATCTGTGTACAATGACGACATGGATTCTTTCATTATTGAGATACTCTCATCTCACGTTTAACTGTTCCTATCTGTCAATACCGTCTCCCATGAATCTCATTAATTCCCTATTATATCCATTTATCTGCCCAATTTGCCTGCTTTGGATATTGTTGCTATTATTTTTTCATTATGTGACTCTTATATTCTCTGCTATAGTATATGAGGCATATACTGACTTTATATACTACTCATTGACGCAATAGTAACCTGACCCAACGTACTTTCTTTATAAAACAAAAGGTCACTAACCCTCAGAGCACAATTATACTCAACATGAAGAAGCAAACCAGTGCTCTTCCTGGTTAAGCTCAAGATGCTATAGGAAGAGTTTTACAATCCTTGTCTATTCTGTTATCACAGACCAAGTCTAATGTGTGAGAAAGTAATGTATAAATGTGCAACACATACATTATCTATCATCAACATGAACATCAACATGTCACACCAATCCTTCCTGGAAAGATCCGCAGGCAAAACTGATAATTCCACACTTATAATTATCAAATTAGAAGATAGTGTGTTTCAGAAGACAAGTTTTCACGCCCTTCGAGTTGTCTCTCATTATTGCATATTTCAAACACATAATGATATCCTTAATTAAACTGTAAAATAGGACACTTAGGGGTACTTTGCACGCTGCGACATCGCTACTGCGATATCGTCGGGGTCAAATCGAAAGTGACGCACATCCGGCACCGGTAATGACGTCGCAACGTGTAAAGCCTAGACGCGCCGATAAACGATCGCAAAAGCGTCGAAAATCGGTGATCTGTGTAGCGTCGGTCATTTTCATAATGTCGCACCAATAGGAGATGCGATGTTGTTCCTCGTTCCTGCGGCAGCACACATCGCTGTGTGTGAAGCCACAGGAGCGAGGAACATCTCCTTACCTGCCTCCACCGGCTATGCGGAAGGAAGGAGGTGGGCGGGATGTTTACGTCCCGCTCATCTCCACCCCTCCGCTTCTATTGGCCGCCTGCCGTGTGACGTCGCTATTATGCCGCACGACCCGCCCCCTTAGGAAGGAGGCGAGTCGCCGGCCAGAGCGACGTCGCAGGGCAGGTAAGTGTGTGTGAAGCTGCTGTAGCGATAATGTTCGCTACGGCAGCTATCACAAGATATCGCATGTGCGACAAGGGTGGGTGTAAGAGGTGTCGCTGTGATACAGTGATGCCACTGACAGGACAGATGAGTTTTTCCGAAAACGATGGTAAACAATAACAAGATTTATTATCTCAAAACGTGCCCCTGTTTTGTATGGGGAAGGAAAAATACAAACTAGGAAAATAAACAGTGCAAATCAAACAAATTGTACAAGAGGATTATGTTTCAAATTTTACTACCAGGAGAACAGTCACATACTCTTGGTCCCTAAAAAGGAGATGTCTTCCCTGGGGCCAATAATACCACCCCCCTCCCTTAAATATGACTGGATCTACACAGGGTTAATTCCAAAGGGGAAGCCGTAATATGTGGCTTTTCTGCTGGTTCACAATCTTAACACTATCTCCAATCAATAAACTCCCTGGGATTCCAATATGACCAAACTCATCTGTATAGCTAAGCAGAATTCAACCTGAGTTTACTAACCAAAATAACATATAAAAGAAGTGACCATATTCAATTCTCATTTACATGAAATAGAAATATTAACAATCTCTTTTGATTAACACGCTCTGTGGGAAAATCCAATCTGAACAGGAGGGTGCCTTGGGGAACTTCACCACGGACTGTGGCCTTTCTGAACTTCGCACCACAGTATCAACAGTCATTGGGAAGATGAATATAGTTTGTGCCTCACTGACACCGTCCCATAGAGACCAGATATTTAGGTTGATCTAAATACCTAACTAACCCTATCTAAACTCGTGGGACCGGTCAAGGAGAATTTAGAGTAGAACGAATAACATGAGGTACCCCATCCTTGTTTTGGATATAGAGTGTTATATTCTTCCACGGGCGCCGTGTCACACTTCACAAATCGGCCGACTCTTTTCAAACGACCTTCCGTTGTTGGTCTTCTTTCTTTTTCATACTCTTCACCGAATGGAAATTGAGGATTAATGTCCCAGACGTCACCAGTCACAGGAGCAAACACAAAACACTGCTCGTCTCAGCTTCGTCTCCGTGGCAACCCACCGACTTCTATTCACAGCAAAACTTTATTCATTCTCAACTTAACTGACAGAGCAATGGTGCAATAAACGTATTTTATAAATCAAGCCGCATCTTTATTTGCACAAATTATAGTCAACACATATTGATCAGGATTATATCTCTTAGGGGGAATACCAGCAGTCTCCCTCTTTGATCTCCGCAGATCAACCTCTGAGGAACAAGTGGGTGTGTCAGATGACACCACCACCTCCAGAGGGATTTCTGGATTTTCAGGGATTATTGGTTGAGTTCTCATTTCTATCTCAGGCTCATCAAAACAATCACACCAGATGTTGTCTGGTTGTTTTGTCAATACCCCTGGGTTAGGTGACCTCGGCATCTCATCCTGTGGTTCTGGGGCGACTGACACACAGCGCTTCAACCAATTTCTATGCACCGTGCGAAAAGGACCATCACTCCCCTCAGGGGTAATCGTATACACACTGCCTTCCAAGGAGACTTTAATCACGGTATATGGAATATTTTCCCACCGGTCAGCCAATTTTCCATCTGGTCAAGTAACTCGTACCTGAACTCGATCCCCTTGCCGAAATGTTTCTCCGGACACCACCCCCCAGTCGTGGTGGGGATGACTTTGTAATCGGTCTTTTGCCAGCGTATGCACCGTCTCCAGTTTACACTTATGGTCCCGCATCCACTCTTGCGGGGTTCGATGCTCGAACCCTTCCGGCGCTGAAAAGTTCAGTTCCACGACTTCCCTTCCAGGTCTCCCAAACATCATCATGTATGGAGAGAACCCAGTTGCACTGTGCACATGATTGTTGTACGCCCACATTAACTCTGGTATCAGTTCAGGCCAACAACTCTTTTGGTCTTGCTCAAGGGTTCTCAACATCTGCAACAGAGTTCTATTGAACCTTTTGCAAGCTCCATTGCCTTGTGGATGGTAAGGAGTAGTCCGGGACTGCCGCACACCATACAACTGGAGTAACTCCGTTATAAGTTTACCTTGCAAACAGGCTCCTTGATCAGAGTGTACTCTTTTCGGGCAACCATACACTTGAATGAAGTGTTTGCAGATGGCTTGAACCGCTGTCTCTGCAGTTTGGTCCTTAGTGGGTACCACCACAGCATATTTTGTGAAATGGTCTGTCATTACTAGACAGGACGTATGTCCACTCTTTGAGGGACCCACAGACAAATAGTCGATCATCAGAACTTCTAACGGAGCGGATGTTACAAGGGTTTGTACTGGAGCCCTCTCCTCACACGTTTTGTTGACTTCACAGGTACGACACTGAATACACACTTGGTGAACCAGCTCTTCAAAACCAGGAGTATAAACAAATCTATGTAGCCACTTGTAAGTTTTGTCCGGCCCAAAATGAGCCAGAAGGGTTCTTGTTGGACAACGCATCGCGAGCTGCGAAGGGACTCGCAAACACTCCAAGAGTGTGAGTATCGTCCACCCACTTAATGTCGAAGCCTTTCTTCTGGTAACTGGCAAATGCGCGGAGTAAATCTTCGGTCTTAAATTCTGCAGGAAAGCCATAGATCTCAATCACATGTGACAGTTGTAGATCATCTATATCCGGCTCTCTAGGCTCATAGTCATAGTAGTTATATCTGGACTTCTTGGGGCTGTCGTGATCTCCATCACTCAATGATAGCTCTTTCATATGATGAGGATCGACACACTCGCCATCATCATTAAAGAGAGAATCCCAGCTCTCTTCCTCGGTAACGTTGGCTACACATGGAGTCACTTTATCAGTGGTTTCCAAAGAGGCCACACAAGAGTCTGACACCGGGTCTGGATACCCTCCCAGGACAAAGTCCGTGTCAGTCAATAAATTAGGTTGGTTTAGGTCATCTGAACAGACCATGCCTGTATTAGGGCACAAAATGGGTTCAAGAGGATCCACCTTCGGACAAGGCTCTGCTTGCTTTGAAGGAGCCTCAGGAGGCTCTGCATTCACTCCTCCGGAAACAGAGTCCACTCCATCCAAGCTGGGCAACTCCTCCACAACCTCATGGCTTGTAAATGCAGGATCAATGACCTCCATGCCCACTGCTCCAGTGTCATTAGGAGCTGCATTTACTAACGCAGATGCATTCTCTGCCATCACCATTACGTCCACTGTCACAAGTCCATGTGGCATCTCTGTATCTTGACCCCTCATAGTCCGCACCTCTTCACTACCCTGAATTATAACGTTTGCAGAGCTACACCTCCCCTCCAGTCTTGCAGAACCTAAATAATGGCCCACGTCAACCGTCTCGCCCTCAAGTTCTCTATCAGTCTCGCTAACACCTTGAGCTGTATTGACATTCATTGGCGATACACGCGCATGCATGCTATCTAATCCAGCTCTGGCGCCTTCATACGGGCATGCTTTATAGTCGGCTCCACGGCAGGGCTCAATGGCGAGGACAATGGCTCTGTTATCCTCCTGTCCCCTCCAGTCTTGCAGAACCTAAATAATGGCCCACGTCAACCGTCTCGCCCTCAAGTTCTCTATCAGTCTCGCTAACACCTTGAGCTGTATTGACATTCATTGGCGATACACGCGCATGCATGCTATCTAATCCAGCTCTGGCGCCTTCACACGGGCATGCTTTATAGTCGGCTCCACGGCATGGCTCAATGGCGAGGACAATGGCTCTGTTATCCTCCTGTCCCCTCCAGTCTTGCAGAACCTAAATAATGGCCCACGTCAACCGTCTCGCCCTCAAGTTCTCTATCAGTCTCGCTAACACCTTGAGCTGTATTGACATTCATTGGCGATACACGCGCATGCATGCTATCTAATCCAGCTCTGGCGCCTTCACACGGGCATGCTTTATAGTCGGCTCCACGGCAGGGCTCAATGGCGAGGACAATGGCTCTGTTATCCTCCTGTCCCCTCCAGTCTTGCAGAACCTAAATAATGGCCCACGTCAACCGTCTCGCCCTCAAGTTCTCTATCAGTCTCGCTAACACCTTGAGCTGTATTGACATTCATTGGCGATACACGCGCATGCATGCTATCTAATCCAGCTCTGGCGCCTTCACACGGGCATGCTTTATAGTCGGCTCCACGGCAGGGCTCAATGGCGAGGACAATGGCTCTGTTATCCTCCTGTCCCCTCCAGTCTTGCAGAACCTAAATAATGGCCCACGTCAACCGTCTCGCCCTCAAGTTCTCTATCAGTCTCGCTAACACCTTGAGCTGTATTGACATTCATTGGCGATACACGCGCATGCATGCTATCTAATCCAGCTCTGGCGCCTTCACACGGGCATGCTTTATAGTCGGCTCCACGGCAGGGCTCAATGGCGAGGACAATGGCTCTGTTATCCTCCTGTAAGACATGCTCTGCTATAACAGGAGAGGGATCTAATTTCCTCTCTGTAATATTTTCTTGCCTTTCATACAAGAGTGCATTACCCGTGTTATCAGCACTGCTTTCTAAGACTGTGAGCAGTCCAGATGGGTCTTTAATAGTGTCACTTACAGAGATTACTTCTGCACTATCTGCGGCGGAGAATAAGCCGCCACTTTGGTGAACAGTCGTGCTGTCTATATTCTCTACTTTGCATCCCCAGCTGTTATCTATGGTATTAGATGGTAAACCTAAATTGGACTGATTACATACAATGGTTACGGCTTCTTTTAAGTTCTCTGTGCTGCTGGATAACTTCTCTAAGCAGAGCTGGAACATGCCCTGTTTTCTTTTCAAAGCGTCTACGTAGCTTTCTGACTTCGAAAACTGACTCTTTCCCTTGGCTTGATCTTTCTTTCTGTACCTATCCTGTTCTGCCCAGGTGTCACATGAGCTTCTTCTATAGCTGCACTTTTTTTCTTGGTGATGCTTGGCAGCAGTGGCCCAGGAAGGAAAAGATTCAGTCTTTTTGGAAGAAGAACCATGGTGAACAGCAGAGGAGGAACCATGGTGAGCAGCGGATGAAGAACTATGGTGAATGGCGTCAGTGGAATCATTGCGTGAAGCTGACAAGTGTCTTTCATCCGATTCCGATGTCGTCAATCTCTCATTGATGCTGAGGTTAATAAAAGTTTCACATAAGGAATCATTTTCAACCTGTTCCGTTGTGACAAGATCAGTTCCTTGGTCTCTGCGCTCAGACTGCTTCTTTAGAACGGATGATTTATAGGATGTCCGATCCTGATGGGCTCTATACTCCCGGCCTAAAGATTCCCAACTCCCCTTGTGGTTCCTGTATCTAGACCGGTTTGGAGTTTTATTGGGTGAAAACTCTATAGAATCAGTGGAGTTTTCACTGCTGACGTTTCCATCATCTGCTGGAGGTTGCCTAGCCTTTGGAACGCACAAGGCTTTATCGGGTCTTCGATGTCGAGGTCGGCACTGATCCATTTTATCCTCCATGTCCTGAGATAATTTATCTTCACCTTCCTTCCCAGGCATCTTCCCGCTGTTTTGCTTCTAGATTCTTTCGCACTCTGGCTTCCTGGAGTTTCTTGCGATCAGCCTCCCTTTCGGCCCGGCTCTGGGTACTTCGCACTCCCAAGGCACTAATCACCAGTCTCCTTGCAAGAACTGCAGACGTTTCTGGACGGTCTTTAGCGGGCTGCAAATAGTCCGCGCAGGCCCTAGCTTTGGCTCTGGACGCTCTGGTGGCCTGGGACAATGGTCGAACCTTCACCAGTGGGTTATGATACAGTGATGCCACTGACAGGACAGATGAGTTTTTCCGAAAATGATGGTAAACAATAACAAGATTTATTATCTCAAAACGTGCCCCTGTTTTGTATGGGGAAGGAAAAATACAAGCTAGGAAAATAAACAGTGCAAATCAAATAAATTGTACAAGAGGATTATGTTTCAAATTTTACTACCAGGAGAACAGTCACATACTCTTGGTCCCTAAAAAGGAGATGTCTTCCCTGGGGCCAATACCACCACCCCCCTCCCTTAAATATGACTGGATCTACACAGGGTTAATTCCAAAGGGGAAGCCGTAATATGTGGCTTTTCTGCTGGTTCACAATCTTAACACTATCTCCAATCAATAAACTCCCTGGGATCCCAATATGACCAAACTCATCTGTATAGCTAAGCAGAATTCAACCCGAGTTTACTAACAAAAATAACATATAAAAGAAGTGACCATATTCAATTCTCATTTGCATGAAATAGAAATATTAACAATCTCTTTTGATTAACACGCTCTGTGGGAAAATCCAATCCGAACAGGAGGGTGCCTTGGGGAACTTTACCACGGACTGTGGCCTTTCTGAACTTCGCACCGCAGTATCAACAGTCATTGGGAAGATGAATATAGTTTGTGCCTCACTGACATCATCCCATAGAGACCAGATATTTAGGTTGGTCTAAATACCTAACTAACCCTAGCTAAACTCATGGGACCGGTCAAGGAGAATTTAGAGTAGAACGAATAACATGAGGTACCCCATCCTTGTTTTGGATATAGAGTGTTATATTCTTCCACGGGCGCCGTGTCACACTTCACAAATCGGCCGACTCTCTTCAAATGACCTTCCGTTGTTGGTCTTCTTTCTTTGTCACCGAACAGAAATTGAGGATTAATGTCCCAGACGTCACCAGTCACAGGAGCAAACACAAAACACTGCTCGTCTCAGCTTCGTCTCCGTGGCAACCCACCGACTTCTATTCACAGCAAAACTTTATTCATTCTCAACTTAACTGACAGAGCAATGGTGCAATAAACGTATTTTATAAATCAAGCCGCAAAATTGCATTTTCACTACATAGTTCTGCTATTATTTACATCACATTACTCACAAAATTATTCAAGTATTATTTTGTAAACACTTAATAAATTTTAAAACAACAGTGAGTGTTGCTGACATCTAGTGGTCAGATGCCATCGTTACAGGTGTGCCTTTTGCTCATAGTCAATACCAACACATATCGCTATACACTCTCCTACACGGGTACTTTCGCGCTCGGCATCGCTAGCCAATGCTAGCGATGTCGCAACGTGCAAAGTACCCCTTAATGTTACAAGGATTCTTTTTATAATTGTAACTATAAATGAGACTTAAAACTTGATTTCAGACATTCTTATAAAAGAAGAGGAATTTAAGTTTTCCAGACTAATGGCTCAAGTCGGCAGTCACTCTATGTATGTCCTATCAGGAGTCTCCGTTGCTGGCCTTGAGAGCAGGTGGTCATGAGGCATCAAGTATGCGATTTCCATACTTCCCACCACTTTCCTACTAGATGTCTCTAGCCTTGTTCAATTCACTAGTATTGAGCAAGTCCGCACATGTCTAGTTGGCACATGACTGCATGTATGCCCATTGCTTACCTGCTCCTGGTGCTAACATCAGAGAATTCTGACAGCACACACACTACACACTGTGAGGATTCACAAGTCTGCAGTCACACACAGTGACTAAGGGTACTGTCACACTAAACGACGTACCAGCGATTCCGACCACGATACGACCTGGTCAGGATCGCTGGTACGTCGCTACAGGGTCGCTATTGAGCTGTCAAACAGTCAGATCTTCCCAAAGACGCAGCAACCATACGGCGGTTGCTGGGACCCTGTCACATAGCACGATTCAAATCTTGATTAGTAACATAGGCGTGCATCTACATTGCCTTTTCTGCGCCCCCTGCTCCGATTGGTGGTCATAACTGCGTTGTGACTGGACGGCCTTGCCTTTTGAGAAGAATAGCACTTCCATACTTCTCCATCCTTGTCCATCCTACAGTCCTGATGCAGAATGGACTGTATTACGATCTGCTGCTACGGTCCAGGACAAGTGAATTCAGCCATCTTAAATGTACTGCGATCTACAAGCCAGAACAGAGCATGGAAGCAGCCAATCCGAATGCAGTAGCGATCACCAATCGGAACAGAGAGGGTGCAGAAAACAACCAAGATGTATGCCTATGTGAGTCGCGAACAAGGTTGTTGGGTAAGGTATCAAACACCGATGCGTGCTGCCCTGCGGGAGCCCAATTACCAAAAAATGAACCAGAACAGTGTGTAACGATCAGCGATTTCACAGCAGGGCTCAGATCGCTGCTTAGTGTCACACACAGCGATATCGCTCATGAGGTCACTGGTACGTAAAAAAACCTGTGACTCAGCAACGATCTTGCTAGCGATCTTGCTATGTCAGAAGTACCCCCAAGAGGAAAAAATACTTATCAGCCACTTCAGCTAGAAATCCATATCCTGACAGGAGACTAGAGCTGCAGGGAGGAAGAAAACAGCTGGTCACCGGTGAGGCATAGTCCAAATAGATAGAAGTAGAAAAAGTCAAGCAATCCCACACAAAAAAAGTAAAAGAATAAAATCTTTATTTCAAAATCTTGGGTAAAATGCCATAGGACAGACATTAAAAACAGAGCAGATGACGCATTTGGGATCGCACAGCATTTGAGATATGAGTAAGGATCATGTGTGATCCGAAATGCATCTGCTCGGTTTTTAATATCTGTCCCAAGGCATTTTACCCAAGATTTTGAAATAAAGATTTTTTCTTTTATTTTTTGTGGGATTGCTGGAATTTTTCTCCTTATCCACCTAGAGTGACTGCACACTTTAACGCCACACCCAAAGCCTGGACAACCCCATTTAAGCTCATTTTTAGCAGATCTGTTTTAAAGCCTTTTGGCCCCATGCATTTTTTTCCTAAAAAAAAATATTTATTTTTGTAATTGGGTTTTATTACTTTTTTTCTTCATACATTTATCTTTTGTAGAAATCATTGAATATTGCAGACTGTTAAAAAGGTTTGTCTGTAAGATTTCACACTGAACAGGACTGAGCAGCCTGCAGTGTTTAAGAATGCATGCATTGTATATTGAAACTGTAGCAGTAATAATATAATAATAATTTTATTCATTTATATAGCGCTATTAATTCCACAGCGCTTTACATACATTGGCAATACTGTCCCCATTGGGGCTCACAATCTAGAGTCCCTATCAGTATGTTTTTTGTAGTGTGGGAGGAAACCGGAGTACCCGGAAGAAACCCACGCAAACACGGGGAGAACATACAAACTCCTTGCAGATAGTGTCCTTGGTGGGAATTGAACCCAGGACCCCAGCGCTGCAAGACTGCAGTGCTAACCACTGAGCCACCGAGCCGCCCAGTAGGACCCAATTATAAAAAATAATTTTTAGAAAAAAGTTTACAAAGAGGAGGACATGTGATCTCCCACAGGATAATGTGTCTGTGTGTCCTCACTAAATTAACCTCGAGAACACACATAAGCGTAAACTAGATGTGTGAATGGCACCTAATAGAAAGTATTTGGGAATCATTGAGAGAACTCCAGTGCTGAACTCAATAAACTATGATTTTCTGAAAATCATAGTCAGAAACTTTAATCACAGTATTTGTAAAGGGTGCTTTACACACTGCGACATCGCTAGCAATGTCGCGACCGATAGCACCCGCCCCGTCATTCGTGCGACATGTGGTGATTGCTGCCGTAGCGAACAATATCACTACGGCAGCGTCACACGCACATACCTGTTCAGCAACATCGCTGTGGCCGTCAAACAATCCCTCCTTTAAGGGGGAGGTGCGTTCGGCGTCATAGCGACGTCACAGCAGCGTCACAAAACGGCTGCCCAATCGAAGAGGAGGGGAGGAGATGAGCGGCCAGAACATGCCGCCCACCTCCTTCCTTCCTCCTTTCCGGTGGACGCAGGTAGGATGATGTTCGTCGTTCCTGCGGTGTCACACACAGCGATGTGTGCTGCCGCAGGAACGACGAACAATCTGCGGAATTAAACACCAACGACATTATGATTAGGAGCGACGTGTCAACGTTCAACAATTTTTACTGTTTTTGCGATCGTTGATCGTCGCTCCTAGCTGTCACACGCTGCGGTGTCGCTAATGACGCCGGATGTGCGTCACAAACACCGTGACCCTGACAATATATCGTTAGCGATGTCGCGGCGTGTAAAGCACCCTTTACTATTTCTTGCTGCCGTCAGATTAGGTTTACACCCGCTAATAAATTATCTTTACTGTAAATGTATCACCTAGATTTACTGTATTTAGTGAGAAAAAAACCCTAAAATAATTTTTTCCCTAATTTGTTCTTATTTTCTGATATCACCCATAATACAAATGGTCACCCATATTTATATATTGTGAAGTTGCACCTTGCAACATAGGGGGTTACTTGCTCAGCATGAGGGCTTCAGGTAGACACAGGAGGCACAGTTTCTTAAGATCACAGCCTGCTTTATTCAACTTCATAAAGCACCGCGCTGGTACGGACATCACATGGCATGTACAGGCAGGAAAACAGGTACATTCCCAAACCTCAGCCCTTCAGATTATGTTCAGTCCATAAGTCCCTGCAGAGCCTTCTCAGATGCTGTTTTCTTACCTCCACCCACCAATACACCCAGCTACTTCCTCCAGCACAGGAACTTCAGTGCAGGGCCATGGGTGTGTCCAGAGGCCTGACTTTCATTCCTGGGACCACACCCCGAGGTGGAGATATGGTGAACAGCCGTCCCACCTATCTCATTAGCTGACCACAACAGAGCCGGCCCAGGTAACACACCTTAACCCTCTCAGCACAGTACCAGTGATTATATCACAATATATATACTCAGCTTCAGACGCTCCCTAAAAACGCATCTTTTTAGGGCGGCCTATCACACTCCCTAGCCAAACTAATTTCACCTAATCCCTCTACAACTTCTCAGAACATAACCCCACGTCAAACTCCATGGCACCCAAATGCATCTCAACGCTCTGGCCAACTGGTCCAGGAAGCCATTATCTATCCCCCATGATATGGCTGGATTGTCATTGTAAATAAGCACTTGTACCTTGCCCCTCCCCACATCTCATTGTAGATTGTAAGCTCTCACGAGCAGGGTTGCCATTTTTCCTTTTAAATATTGTATCTTCTTTAATTGTTACTTGTTTGTATATGTTTATGTATATGATATGTATATGTATATGAGCCTCCTGAATTGTAAAGCGCTGCGGAATATGTTGGCGCTATAGAAATAAAGATTATTATATTTGCATCCAATTTGTATTGCGGCTTCCCATCATTATTTGCACATAGAATTGGTAAAAATAAGTTGTTGCAAATGTTATCAGATTCTATAGACTTCTAAACTGGGATTGTGGATTGAATAAGAACATAAAGTAAATGGAACGTCCATCATATCTGAAATGTAGACAGTGTATATAAATCTAGACCTATGAATATGACTGGATGATGCAGACATAAAATACATTCACTTTTCGAGCCCCTGTTTAAAGGATAATATTTGCAAAACCTATTAACAATGTTGGCAGGCCAGGAAATTGCCACAGGTTTAGTGACTAAACAGATTGTTAGGAAAGACCATTATTTTCTTCTTTCACTGTGAATAGAATTTCATTTTTTTCTTGAAAAGGAGAAGGATATTCATTGCTCTGTGGGACATTTATTGACCAGTAATCAGACACGTTACCATTTTCTATTATACAGAAATCAATTGACCAATAAAGTAGTTATGGAAATTCTATAGATTTCTTAGTGTAAGGAGTTTATATGTAAATTGTAACACCTTTGCTATTACACTGTTTTGTCTAATGTATTTTCTAGCACATCTATGAAAATTCAATTAACCTGACTAGCGCAAAATCAAAAGCCGAACCTACAATTTCAGCACATGACTGGTCCGTGACTAATGTGACCTTAGGCTCTGTAATAGTAATGCATTCCTGGAATCACATAAGTCACAACCTCATTTTATAATAAAACGCACTGACATTATCATATGCACAAAGGGGACTTCAAATTTATACATAAAAAAAATCAGTTTGCATTAGCATTTTATAACCTAATAGGAAGGGAAGAGTGAAAGGAATTTGGATATAAATTAAAATATGACTTGAACTAGGGTTTTCGCCAGCAAAATGTGAGTTGGGACGACTGCTCCTATTAGTTTAATGCGTGACTGTCATTTTAATTTTTATTTAATAAATCAATAGATAGTACACATGAAAATAAGCAACTTTGAAATGTATCCTATCAGGGATTTTTGCTTCTTTCTCCTCCTGGACTCTTCTTTCATTCTCAAAATTCTCAATTCCCAGGCAAAACCTGTCTTTAGTGAGTACAGATTTTTATGTTACCGAGATAAGAGGCGGCAGTTGGTTTTTGTAAGATTCTATTCAGAAAAGAGGAGAGAGGGGGAAGGAGAGGCTCTGCCTCTAGCTCCATCCTTTGCATCAATCTCATCCCTCTGCCTCTAGCTCCTCCCCTTGCCTCTAGCACCTCCCTCTGTCTCTAGTTCATCTCTTTGCCTCTAACTCCTCCCTTTGCCTCTAGCTCATCCCTATGTCTCTAGCTCTTCCCTTTGCCTCTAGGTTCTCCCTCTGCCTCTATCTTCTCCATCTGGCTCTAGCTCTTCCCTTTGTCTCTAGCTTCACCCTCTACCTCTAGCTCTTTTCTTTGCCTCTAGGTTCTCTCTCGGCCTCTATCTTCTCCGTATGTCTCTAGCTCTTCCTCCTGTCTCTAGCTCCACTCTCTGCCTCTAGGTTCTCCCTCTGTCTCTAGCTCCTCCCTTTGTCTTTAGCTCCACCCTCTACCTCTAGCTCTTTCCTTTGCCTCTAGGTTCTCTCTCTGCCTCTATCTTCTCCCTCTGTCTCTAGCTCCTCCCTTTGTCTCTAGCTCCACCCTCTACCTCTAGCTCTTTCCTTTGCCTCTAGGTTCTCTCTCTGCCTCTATCTTCTCCCTCTGTCTCTAGCTCCTCCCTCATTCTGTCTCTCCCTTTTACAATAGAATCTCATCAGTAACAACGCTCATCTCCTATCTCAGCAATATAAAAATTTATATCAACTGAATACAGCTTCTACCCGGGAATTGAGAATTTTGAAAATGAAAGATTAGTCCAAGAGGAGAAAGAAGCAGATTTCTTTGATAAGATAAATTACAAAGTTGCTGTGTATTATGCATTTATGAAATACAAAATAAAAGAGAGGGGTCAATTGAGAGAAAGATTCGGAGTATCAGTGCTCTCAATAGATGTGCTATTATGAACTTAAACTGGCTGCCTTTAATAGCTTGTACTACAATGTGATTCGCAAATCTTGCTTTTCATTAACATACAGTGGCATGTAAAAGTTTGGGCACCCCTGGTCAAAATTACTGTTATTATGGTCTCTAAAAGGCATACAGTTAAAGATGACACACTTCCTTTGTATTTTATGCAAAAAAAAACATTTTCGACTTTTACATTTTTAAATGAACAAAAAAGTAAAAAAAAGGACAATGGTCCGATGCAAAAGTTTGGGCATCCTGCATGGTTATTACCTAGTAGCACCCCTTTAGGTAAGTATCGCAGCTTGTAAACGCTTTTTGTAGCCAAACAAGAGTCTTTTAATTCTTGTTTGAGGGATTTTCATCCATTCTTCCTTGGAATAGTCTTCCAGTTCTGTGAGAATCCTGGCTCGTCTTCCATGCGCTGCTCTTTTGAGGTCTAGCTACAGATTTTCAATGATGTCCAGATCAGGGGACTTTGAGGACCATTGTCAAATCTTCAGCTTGCGCCTTTTGATGTACTCCATTGTGGATTTGACATGTGTTTAGGATCATTATGCATTTGTAGAAGCTATCCTCTTTTCAATTTCAACTTTTTGACAGAAAATTTTCTGAGAGCTGCTTGTAGGATTGTTTGAGAGGTAAATCAGAACCCCTGCTTGACTGCAAAAGACCTTCATTAAGATATAGCAGACTCTGGAGTTGTGGTATATTGTTCTATTGTTCAGCACAAATATGGCATTCATGGAAGAAAACCTCTCCTACATCCCCACCATAAAATTCAGTGTCAGAAGTTTGCAAAAGTATGCATTTAAACAAGCCTGATCCATTTTGGAAACAAGTCCTGAGGACTGATGAGATTAAAATACAACTCTTTGGCCACAATGAGCAAAGGTATATGTGGAGAAAAAAAGGACACAGAATTTCAGGATAAGAACATCTCACCAACCGTTAAGCATGGGGGTGGATCAATCATGCTTTGGGGTTGTGTTGCATCTAATGGCACAGGGAACATTTCATGGGTAGAGGAAAGAAATGGATGCAATCAAATTTCAACGAATTCTTGCTGCAAACATAACACCATCTGTAAAAAAAAAAAAAAGCTGAAGTTGAAAAGAGGATGACTTCTGCTACATGGATATTAATCCTAAACACAAGTCAAAATATACAATAGATTACCTCAAAAAGTGCAAGCTATAGGTTTTTCAATGCCACCCATAGTCCCCTGATCTGAACATCATTGAAAATTCCTGGCTAGACCTCAACAAAGCAGTGCATGCAAGAGGAGCCAGGAATCTCACAGAATTGGAAGACTTTTCCGAAGAAGAATGGATGAAAATCCCTTAAACAAGGATTGAAGGACTCTTGTTTGGCTACAAAAAGCATTTATTATAAGCTGTGATAATTGCCAAAAGGGGTGCTACTTGGTACTAACCATGCAAGGTGCCCAAACTTTTGCAATGGTCCTTTTTGTTAGTTTTAAAATGTAAAAGATGAAAATTTATACCGGCATGGCATATATTTTTGCCAAAAATACAAAGGGAATGTGTTTTGACCAGGTGTGCCCAAACATTTGAATACCACTGTATATATACCTGATTGTTACATGCGGCTCAATATAAACCCCAGATGAAGTGCAAATTGAGTGCGCGCTGGTATATGTTCTTGTTATAAACAGATGAGATAGTGGTAGTCCAATTGAATACGATGTGGATCTACAGTCATGGCCAAAAGTTTTGAGAATGCTACAAATATTAATTTTTACAAAGTCTACTGCTTAAGTTTTTCTAATGGCAATTTGCATATACTCCAGAATGTCATAAAGAGTGATCAGCTTAACAGCAATTACTTGCAAAGTCAATATTGGCTAAGAAAATGAACTTTAACCCCCAAAATACATTTCAACATCATTGCATTCCTGCCTTAAAAGGAGCAGCTAACATTGTTTTAGTGATTGTTCCATTAACACAGGTGTGGGTGTTGATGAGGACAGGGCTGGCAATCAATCAGTCATGATTAAGAATGACACCACTGGACACTTTAAAAGGAGGCTGGTGCTTGGTATCATTGTTTCTCTTCAGTTAACCATGGTTATCTCTAAGAAACACGTACAGCCATCATTGCTCTGCACAAAAATGGCCTAACAAGGAAGAGTATCGCAGCTACAAAGATTGCACCTCAGTCAACAATCTATCGCATCATCAAGAACTTCAAGGAGAGAGCTTCCATTGTTGCCAAAAAGGCTCCAGGGCGCCCAAGAAGGACCAGCAAACTCCAGGACCATATCTTAAAACTGTTTCAGCTGCGGGATCGGACTACCATCAGTGCCGAACTAGCTCAGCAATGGCAGCAGGCTGGTGTGAGTGCTTCTGCACGCACTGTGAGGCAGAGACTCTTTGAGCAAGGCCTGGTTTCAAGGAGGGCAGCAAAGAAGCCACTTCTCTCCAGAAAAAACATCAGGGACCGACTGATATTCTGCAAAAGGTACAGGGAGTGGACTGCTGAGGACTGGGGTAAACTCATTTTCTCAGATGAATCCCCTTTTCGATTGTTTGGGACATCTGGAAAACAGCTTATTAGGAGAAGAAGAGGTGAGCGCTACCACCAGTCTTGTCTCATGCCAACTGTTAAGCATCCTGAAACGATTCATGTGTGGGGTTGCTTCTCAGCCAAGGGAATCGGCTCACTCACAGTCTTGCCTAAAAACACAGCCATGAATAAAGAATGGTACCAGAATGTCCTCCAAGAGCAACTTCTCCCAACTGTCCAAGAGCAGTTTGGCGCCCAACAATGCCTTTACCAGCTTGATGGAGCACCTTGCCATAAAGCAAAGGTGATCACTAAATGGCTCATGGAACAAAACAGAGATTTTGGGTCCATGGCCTTGAAACTCCCCAGATCTTAATCCCATTGAGAACTTGTGGGCAATCATCAAGAGACGGGTGGACAAACGAAAACCAACAAATTCTTGCAAAATGCAAGCATTGCTTATGCAAGAATGGACAGCTATCAGTCAGGATTTGGTCCAGAAGTTGATTGAGAGCATGCCAGGGAGAACTGCAGAGGTCCTGAAGAAGGGTCAACAATGCAAATATTGACTTGCTGCATTAACTCATTCTAACTGTCAATATAACCTTTTGGTACTCATAATATAATAGCAATTATATTTCTGTATGTGATGTAAACATCAGACAAACACAATTAAAAACCAGAGGGCAACAGATCATGTGAAAATATAATTTTGGTGTCATTCTCAAGACTTTTGGCCATGACTGTACAATTGAATAAGCATCAGTAAAGATTACATGAATGTCTGCCAGCAGTAGGGCTGAGATGCTGGTTATGTATATACAGCATCTCACATAGCCTAATTAATAGCTGCATGTAGAGGTGGAATTTGAGCTTTTGCAATATGAACTCTTTGACACCCAACCTTCCTTACAATTAGATTCCTTACAGTTTATGATAATTATTTATAAGGTCAGTTTATATTTTGGGCAAATTGTTAGGGGTTAATAATAACTACACTAATTAAACCTTTTTTTTATAATTTCTGTAAAAGACACAAAGTGAAGAAACCTGGTATATAGGATATGTAGATGCAAATAATATATGAATACATTCTATCATTTTTTAATTTTATATATTTATGTAATGTCTTTGTGGTGAAGAGATGCTATTAACTATGGATACATTTTATGTAGAACAAATCCTTTGTTGGAAATAAGGGTGCTACACAATCTCTTTCCTTGGAAAATAAATGCCGACAGCCCTGGGTGAAACATTTTTGCTGTTTAAAGAGAACTTGTCAAAAACTTTTAAGCCCTTTTAAATGATTAATATAATTCTGTAGCCCTTTAAAATATAACTCAGTGGATCCCATTAGGACAACAAAATGCTACTGCAGTAGTAAAAAAAAATCACATTTTAATGTTTATCAGGGCATAAAAATGGACTTATAGCTCCTTAGCCTCCACTGTATTCCTGTTACAAGTGTCTCCTATCATTAGGAGACTTGTGACTGGTTTGGGACTGGAGTCTCACATTTACTTGTGAGACTAGATTTTAAATGTGATTTGCTTTCTTTTGGTCTAGTGAGGGTTAACGTCATTTTTCTTGCCACCAGCTCCTGGTTAGTTCTCAGGTGCAGCTGGTGTTGACCACTCCCATCTCCTTTAAATAGTCACATGACCCATTACCTGATGTTGGTAATAGAATTCATTCGGTTTCTGACCACCTTAAGGGGAGGAAGTTCTCTAGGACCTACAGGTGATCCGCTGCAGGAGGTTTTGCAGTGCTACTTTTTTGAGCCTTGTTGTCTGCAGCCTTGGTGTCTGGCTGCAGCGGTGAAGTTTCTTGGTATATTCTTTTGTCTATGTCCCCCTGTCTGTCCTCCTTCCCCTGTGTGTCGTTAGTATAGTGGTGATGTCTAGTGTACTCACCATCCTTGTCACTATACAGGGTGAGTTGGGGGACAGTAAGGGACTAGGCACATAACGGTGACAAGGGGAAGGTCTCATATAGGGATGTTAGGGGAGCTTAGGGACCAGACACAGGTTAACGTCAGGAGGTGTCCCATCCTCCACTACCTACCATCAGAGTCCTCCTCTCCTATACTATTGCTATTGAAACTCATGTATTTCACCGTGCGCCAGACAATCTGTCCATGCGCATCTGTCGCACCATGTTTCGGATGCTTGCCAGTTCAAACGTTACAATTCCCAAACTAGCAGCACCCTATCATGACAGACTGTTTGTTTTGGTACATACGTATATGTACGAATAGTGGGTGGTGGTACATTCTATCACTTTGAAGAACCACCTTACAGCTTTTTCACCCTTAATATTCGTTTTAACCAAGACTGACCTTTGGTGTATGTTGTTCTGGTACATGGCCACTGACCTATCAGTCAGCCAAAAAAGGGTGCTGCTAGTTCTGAGGTACAGCCGAGGCGGGGGAACTGCAAATGCATCATCACGACCCAATATACTTACAGACTGAACTTCAAAATGCAATTTGTCGCTACTGAAACATCACTTTGGCCATATATAGGGATTGACTGGCTGATCTTTTAAAGAATTGCACATTCATATACATTTTTGGGGAGTTGGTAAACTTTGACAGATTACCTTTAGGCTATGTGCCCATGTTGCATTTTTATGTGCAGAAAATCTACACATAATGCATGTTTTAGCAGAAAAAAAAAACAGCTGAAAAAACACGCATTTTTTATTTTTGTACGTTTTTTCACATGCTTTTTTTCTGCATTTTTTTAATCATGGCGACCGCGGGGGTTCAGGCATGGAATTCAAAGCACTCGCAGCATTCAAGAGTCAGAGAGAGGAATCGCTTACCTCTCCCTGGTGATCAGGTCCCTGTAATGTGATCACAGGACCTGATCGCTGTCATGGTAACCGTGGGTCATCACCATGAAGACCATTACTGAGGTAAGGATTGCCTCACAGACCAGGGCACCTACGTCACTGGGGTTCTCTGCAGCCATTTCCTCATCTTGCAGGACCTTGCTGCTGGGAACCCCGGTGACATCACAAGGTGAACCGAGTTCATGCCGGCGGGTCTGCAGGAAACTCTGGTGATCCGCTGGCATGAACTCTATTCACTTTGTGATGTCACCGAAGTTCCTTGCAGACCGCAAGATGAGGAAATGGCTGCAGCGAACCCCAGTGACGTCAAAAAAGCACAATAAAAACGCAAAAAAAGCAATGTGTGTATTACACATGCGTTTCTTCCTGCATTTTTCACTGACTCCACTGAAGTCAGTTGGTGAAAAAAGCAGGAAAAAACGCAGAAACAATTGACAAGCTGCTTCTTTTTTTCAGCAACAAAAACTGCAAGGAAAAAAGAAGGATCATGTGCACAGCAAGTGACGATTCTCATAGACTTTGCTGGAATGATTATTCCTTGCTTTTATTGATTTAAAAAAAGGAAAACGCTAGAAAAATAAAAAAAACTGCACCAGGGGCACAAGGCCTAAGGCTATGTGCGCACATGTGCGCTCTGCACCGCACCTAAAAGGTGCACTTCAGAGCACAGCTGAAAAGCTGCGTTCTGAAGCGCATGGTGCCGGCAGAGAACGTGCGCTCTGCATGCTGCCTCTCCCTATAGACAGCATGCAAACCGCACGAAAGAAGTGACATGTCACTTCTTAGAACGCAGCGATTCGGGCAGCAGCCGAATCGCTGCGTTCTAATATGCCACGTGCGCACGGCCCCTGCACAATCTCCATAGACTGTGCAGGGGACGCACGACGCATGCAGTTACGCTGCGGTGCAGAACGCAGCATAACTGCATGTAATACGCACACGTGCGCACATACCCTTAGTGTCAAAATTACTACATCATTAAGAGTTTATTATTTAATTAAGGAACATACAGTATATTATATGCTAACTATATTTATATGAGAAATAACAAATATCCTCAATAAAATAGTAAAAATTTGGGAATATATTTTTATTGTGACAGTTAAAAGTTTTATAGCTCCTATGCAAGGAAATTCTTATAGAAAAGAACATCAGATAATTAGCCACTGATAAAAGATTTTTGCGAGAAAACCAAAATGGAAACAATGTCACTTTGGAAATACATATTGAATTATTGTGAGCGCTATAAACAGTGTAAGGAGGCATGAGGCTTGTCACTAAGACAATGCTTTACCACCCTTAAGGCCCCGTCACACTAAGCAACATCGCTAGCAACATCGCTGCTGATGGACAACTTTTGTGACGTAACAGCGATGTTGCTAGTGATGTTGCTGTGTGTGACATCCAGCAACAACCTGGCCCCTGCTGTGAGGTCGTTGGTTGTTGCTGAATGTCCTGGACCATTTTTTAGTTGTTGCTCTCCCGCTGTGAAGCACACATCGCTGTGTGTGACAGCGAGAGAGCAACAACTAAATGTGCAGGCAGCAGGAGCCGGCTTCTGCGGACACTGGTAACCACGGTAAACATCGGGTAACCAAGAAGCCCTGTCCTTGGTTACCCGATATTTACCTTCGTTACCAGCCTCCGCCGCTCTCACAGTGCCGGCTCCTGCTCTGTGCACATGTAGCAGAGTACACATCGGGTAATTTACCCGATGTGTACTGTAGCTAGGAGAGCTGGGAGCCAGCGCTAACAGATAACACAAGAGATAGGTGTTCAGTTGCCGCGCCAAAAGATCACTTCTTGCAGATGTTCAGATTAATGTCACTTTATTATCGTACAGGTCAACGCGTTTCTGGAGCATCTGCCCCCTTCATCAGGACCACCAAGCACAGGAATAACATTAAATCTGCCCCAGTGGGACGAAACAAACATTATAAAGTCTTCATGACGTCATCAGACCATCCCTCAACCGAAAAAAACCGGCGGGAACCAAAGCCACGTTGTGAATCATGACGTACTACAAATCAACAATGTAGATGTACAAGAATCATAAATATAATCCTTCAGGACATAATTCGGATAAGGATCCACTAACAGCATTTACGAAAAATAAAAAATAAAATAAAATGAAAATGTATATATTTGTATTAAAGTTTTATGTAAAAGAATCCCTTTATTCATGTGTGAGTCTTTCAATGCGCTCCACAATTAACAGCTTAATGTATAGAGCCGTATGTCCTAACTGTCATGTGTGTTTATTGTAGACATATAATCGTACAAGATCAGGGAAGTCCAAGAACTCACGACTCACCAGCCCGAAAGCCTTAGTGCAACCCAGGGATTGAGGCATTAACTAATGTTGCCACCCGAGGACAGATATATCTCACACTAAAATTATGTGCTGTGTGTGTTCAGGTGCAAAACTCCCAAGGGGGAACATAAAATCGGAAACAGCGGCTTGCAGTCCGCACAGCCAAGCCGGGTTCATGCGAGGGCAGACGCGTGGGAAAAAAATACAAGACGCATGCGTCAACGGTATGGATCCAGACCCATTCAGGGTTCATTGGAGTGCATAAGCGTGGGAAAAAGATAAATTGCGCATGCGTTAAAGATATAATAGCAGAGGACTCTTTAAAACAACGTGAAAAAGTGAGCCTGCAGGCAAAAAGGAGAACGAGGTGCTCATATTTAACAGGGTCTTGGTAAAACATAGTAAAATGTGTAAATTCAAGTGTATACATAAATATATTGTGAAAAAGGAAAAAACACACGAAAAGGAATATTATTTATGTATCAGCAACCAAGGATTACTGAAACAAATCCATTTTACAAAACTATAAATCTCCTTGACGGAGATGAATCCCGATACAGAGAAAAAAAAAATATATATATATATATATATATATATATAATACGACAAAAGGAAATAGAATATATATATGTGCAGAAAAAAACTATGTGTAAATATATTATCAGTGTAGAAAAACTAAGTGCAGATGTAAGGCAAACCCAAAGTGGGAAAGGCTTAAAATGTATGAATAGATACCCCTAAAAAAGGTCTCCATTTATAGAAGTAAAAGCCACACAGGTAGGACCGGTCCCAGTCAAAAACCCACTAAAAACGAGGGTATCACTCGAGTAAAATATAACATGATGCATATACACATAAAAACATATTAACATACAGATAAAAATATAGATAAAAATGTAGAAAAACTTAGATAAAAACTACAAAAAGTGACATATCATTTATAAATCTTAAAAACAAATATATAAGAAGGGTATACACACCCTAATAAAACCAAAAATATATTAAATTTAATGAAATAGGTCAGTAACCTCATTAAGGCCCTGAGGTTTTAGGGTGTTCAACTTATAAATCCAATAGGTTTCCTTTTTGTTTAAAGTATCCATTCTATTATGAATATGTGGGGGTATTTGTTCGATTGGAGTGACTTTCAGTTTTATTTTCTTCTCGTGACATATAGTGGTATGTCGAGACAACCCATGAAGCAGGTAACCCACCTTAATATTGTGTCTATGGGAATTAATTCTTTTATGTAGGGCTTGAATGGTCCTCCCTACATAACGTCTATTACAGTCACACTCGATTAAATAAATCACATAGTCAGATTGACATGTAAGGTGCCCTTGTATCGAGAATTCCTCACTGCCAATGACAGAGCCAAAAGTCAATCTTCCATGCTGAATGGACCTACAACACAGACAATTTCTGGTAAAACACTTATAGGACCCCATGGGCTTGTCCGTCCCCATAACGTTAGGAGGCCCCCTTAACCTACTAGGGGCCAGCTGGTTTTTCAGATTGGAGGCTCTCCGAAAAGTGACACCAGGACAAAAAGGTAAAACCCCTTTAAGGTAAGGATCATTTAGTAAAATGGACCAATGTTTTCTCAATATCCCTTTGATGGCTTCTCCATCGCAACTAAAAGTGGTAAGGAAATTGGAAGAAAAATTATTTTTAGGTGCACTCTTATCTGGCAGTTTATCGCCTATAACCAATATATCAGA
The DNA here is from genome assembly GCF_048569485.1 of Anomaloglossus baeobatrachus. Taxonomy (NCBI): domain Eukaryota; kingdom Metazoa; phylum Chordata; class Amphibia; order Anura; family Aromobatidae; genus Anomaloglossus; species Anomaloglossus baeobatrachus. The sequence continues at coordinate 501,805 of NW_027441818.1, read as the reverse complement.
TTGTTTCTGATGTATATTATCATGATAGGCCTTCTTAACGATCTTCAGGGGATAGTTTTTATCTAAGAACCTTTCTTTTAGGATCTTAGCCTGATCCTTAAAATCGCCATCCAGTGTACAGTTTCTCCTGATTCTTTGATACTGGTTTTTAGGGATATTACGCAACCACTTGTCATAGTGGCTGCTATTGAAATTAATATAGCCATTACTGTCTACCTTCTTGAAGAAAGTCTTCGTAAGTAGGGAATGGTTATCATGTGAAATAGTGAGATCAAGAAAATTGATGGCTATACGATCAACTGTAGGTGTAAATTTCAAACCCCACGTATTGTTTTCAATCCCTTCCAGGAACAATAGAAGGTTATTTTCAGTGTTGTCCCAGATGATAAATAAGTCATCTATATATCTTTTATAGACCACTACATGTTTAAAAAACTCCGAGGAATAAATATGTTGTAGCTCAAAGAGTCCCATTACAAGGTTGGCAAAAGTAGGAGCTGCCCTAGAGCCCATGGCAACGCCACAGCACTGGTGATATATAGTATCCTGGAAACTGAAGAAGTTATTTTCAGATATGAACTTCATGCTATCAAAAATGAAACCCTTTTGTGCGTTCGGCAGGCGGTCATCAACCTCTAAAAATTGTCTAAAACATTCAAGTCCCAGGTTATGCGCAATATTAGTGTATAAGGAAGCGATATCCAACGTGAGAAAAAGAAACGACTCTTTCCAGATAACACCCTTCAAGATGTTGATAAGGTGAGGTGAGTCTCTGAGGTAACTTCTTAAATTTATGACATGAGCCCTCATAATGGAGTCAACATAGGCTGCCAGATTTTCAGTGAGTGATCCAATTCCCGATATAATGGGTCTCCCAGGGGGATTGGACAAGCATTTATGAATTTTCGGGAGGTGATAATAGAACGCCAATTTTGGATTCTTAATATCCAGAAATTTAAATTCGTCTTGATTTAGAATCCCCAATGATGAGGCATTATTAATCAGTGTCCGATATTTGATAATCGACTCCTGATAGGTGGACAACCCCACTATCTCGTAATGGGTTCTCACGGACAGCATTCTCAATGCTTCCTGAATATAACTATCCCTGTCCTGCAGGACAATACCTCCTCCTTTGTCTGCATTACGAATTACAATATTAGTATTATTTTTCAGGGAAATTAGTGCCATTTTTTCTTTTTTAGATAAATTTGATCTTGGGGTTTTTTTAAAATTATGTTTTTGTAACATCTTAAAATCTTCCAAAACTAAGTCATTAAAAGTTTTGATATGATGACCTATGTTATATAAGGGGTAAAAATTCGATTTCACTTTATGATCAGTATGGAGAAAAATATCGCTATTATCACTCTTACTGACCGGTGTGGATCTGTTCATTTGAAAGTGCCTAGTGAGTGTAAGCTTTCTGATAAATTTCTGAAAGTCCACAAAGAGCTCGAAATCATTGGCGGATTTGGCCGGGCAAAAGGAGAGGCCTTTTCTCAGGACATTTATCTCACTCTTAGAGAGAGTATAGCTGGAGAGATTAAAAATTCCAGAATTATCATTTTTTCTCAGGTGTTCCTTTTCTCTTTTTTGTTTGAGCTTAATCCCTGAGCCAATGATTTAGGTATATTGGATATGCTACTAATATGACCAATGGACCTTTAAACTATGACATTAAATAAACAGTAAAAACAATTTACAATTCTCTAAAACTTAACCTGAGGCACAATGTGGATTAAACAAAGGCCAACTGATCAGACGTGGAGGCTGTCTGCCCCATCCAGTGACCATAAAAACATTAAAGGTACCGTCACACTAAACAACTTACCAGCGATCCCAACAACGATACAACCTGATAGGGATCGCTGGTAAGTTGCTAGGAGGTTGCTGGTGAGAGGTCACACAGTCAGACGCTCCAGCGATCCCACCAGCAACCTGACCTGGCAGGGATCGCTGGAGCGTCGCTACACGGGTTGCTGGTGAGCTGTCACCAGCAACCAGTGACCAGCCCCCAGCCAGCAGCGACGCGTGGAAGCATGCTGCGCTTGGTAACTAAGGTAAATATCGGGTAACCAACCCGATATTTACCTTGGTTACCAGGGCACGCCGCTTAGCGCTGGCTCCCTGCTCTTAGCTACAGTACACATCGGGTTAATTACCTGATGTGTACTCTGCTACACGTGCAGAGAGCAGGGAGCAGCGCACACTGCTTAGCGCTGGCTCCCTGCTCTCCAAGCTACAGCACATCGGGTTAATTACCCGATGTGTACTGCAGCTACATGTGCACAGAGCAGGAGCCGGCACTGACAGTGTGAGAGCGGCGGAGGCTGGTAACGAAGGTAAATATCGGGTAACCAAGGACAGGGCTTCTTGGTTACCCGATGTTTACCGTGGTTACCAGCGTCCGCAGAAGCCGGCTCCTGCTGCCTGCACATTTAGTTGTTGCTCTGTCGCTGTCACACACAGCGATCTGTGCTGCACAGCGGGAGAGCAACAACTAAAAAATGGTCCAGGCCATTCAGCAACAACCAGCGACCTCACAGCAGGGGCCAGGTTGTTGCTGGATGTCACACACAGCAACATCACTAGCAACATCGCTGTTACGTCACAAAAGTTGTCCATCAGCAGCGATGTTGCTAGCGATGTTGCTTAGTGTGACGGGGCCTTAAGACTGATTTTTGAAAGGTTTTATGGTCTGATGAAATGAGAGTGACTATTGATGGTCCAGATGGATGGGCCAGAGGCTGGATCAGTAAAGGTCAGAGAGCTCCACTTCAACTCAGACGCCAGCAAGGAGGAGGTGGGGTACTCGTATGGGCTGGTATCATCAAAGATGAACTTGTGGGACCTTTTCGGATTGAGGATGGACTGAAGCTCAGCTCCCAGACCTACTGCCAGTTTCTGGAAGACAACTTCTTCAAGCAGTGGTACAGGAAGAAGTCGGTATCGTTCAAGAAAGACATGATTTTCATGCAAGACAATGCTCATCACATGCGTCCAACTACTCCACAGCGTGGCTGGCCAGTAAAGGTCTAAAAGGTGAAAAAATAATGACATGGCCCCCTTGTTCACTTGATCTGAACTCCATAGAGAACCTGTTGTCCCTCATAAAATGTGAGATCTAAAGGGAGGGAAAACAGTACACCTCTCGGACCAGTGTCTGGAGGCTGTGGTGGCTGCTGCTGCTGCACACGATGTTGAAACATATAAACATATCAAGCAACTGACAGAATTTATGGATGATAGGCTGTTGAGTGTCATCATAAAGAAAGGTGGCTATATTGGTTACTAATTTTTTGGGGTTTTGTTTTTGCATGTCAGAAATGCTTATTTCTAAATTTTGTGCAGTTATATTGGTTTACCTGGTGAAAATAAACAAGTGAGATGGAAATAGATTAGTTTTTTATTAAGTTTCCTAATAATTCTGCACATTAATAGGTACCTGCACAAACAGATATCCTCCTAATATAGCCAAATCTAAAGAAACCCCACTCCAACTTCCAAAAATGTTAAGCTTTGATATTTATGAGTCTTTTGGGTTGATTAAGAACATAGTTGTTGATCAATAAAAAAAAAATCCTCTAAAATACAACTTGCCTAATAATTCTGCACACAGTGTAGAGAGAAGACACATGACGTCCGTGATACACAGTCCATGTACAGCCTGGCTGCGGGTGTCCTTATCATAAGCCTTATAAACATATATGAGGTTACTGAGCTCGGGTCAAGACACCCACGACCAGTCTGTGTGTACGGACTGTGATATACAGACGTCTATATTCACCCTAATACCAAAGAAATTAATTACTTTATACTAAAATTGTCTTCTGCCTCATTCAGACATCTAGTTTTTTGCAAAGCTTCTCCTGCCTATTTCAATGTCAAGCCCTCCCTTCCTAATTGGCCAATTTTTCCATTTTTGCTTTTTCACGTTTTCCTCCTCTTCTTCCAAGAGCCAGAGCTTTATTTTTTTAGGCAACAGACATTTTTTTTGGCAGGATACATAGTTTTGAATAGGATCATTTTATCATTCAATGTACTTAAAAAGTGGGAAAAAATTTCAAGTGTGATGAAATTGTGAAAAAAAATGCAATTCTTTAATTGTTTTTACGTTATTCATAGAGATTAGTGGACCCGTGGAAGTTCGGGTTCGGCGGGTTCAACCGGACTTTAGATAAAGTTTTGTTCTGGGCCCGAACTTGACCTGAATCTTATTGGAAATCACTGATTGGACAGTTTGGCTCTCCGCCCACATACAGCCAGCCATAAACAGATCACTTCCGGGGCAGTGAGGGCCGAGTGTATTTTTTTTGTACACACTACATCTGATAACACTGATTTTACCCCCAGTGAGAGCCGTTTAAACACCGTAAGTGGCTTGCACTGGGCTGAGCACTGAGTGTACCCGAGCACAGCGATGCTTGCGCGAGTGGTCAGCCTACATAAGGCACCGTAACTCCGAATTCTGATTTTTTTTTTTTGTAAAGTCTGTTTGGGACGAATACTGAACTTTAATGTTCAGGTCCACTCATCTCTGGTTATTCATTGTATGTTAAAGATGCCTTGGTAACATGATTCTCCAGGTCAGTACAATTACAAAGATAAGAAACGTGTATACTCTTTTGTTTAATTTTTAAGTTGTGAAAATTTTTTATGAAATTCATAAAAAAAAAAATGAGCTTGAGTCACCATTTTCCAACACCTGTAATGTTTTGTTATTTTTTAACCAATGGACCTGTGTCTGACAAACTGACATTTTTATTGATACTATTTTTGGATAGATACAACAATTTGATTGATTCGGCACGCTTCGATCGCATCACAAGAGGGCCAATGGGAGCATAGAACACTGATTCTCAGCAGCATTTAAAGAGTTAACAGCAGCAGCCAGAGTTAGAGGCAGATGCTGGTTGTGTAACACAACCATCATTAGCTGGGAAGGATGCAGGCTACATATGATGTAGGAGTATGACATGTCGCAAAGAGGTTACACCCTGACAGTATCCATGTGGCATCTGTGTGCTGTCTGTGATTTTCATGGACCCATAGAGTTGTGTGGGTGATTCTGATTTATGACTCAGATCAAAAACAGACATGTTGCTGTGTTTTAGGAGGACACCTATCAAAAATTATCACTTCCTTCCTTCATGCCATGCTTTGCACATACATAACAGGTGCTCATTTTGGGTTTTCGTCATATTTAATGAGGAATTTTCACCCTTCGTGGAATGACTGTTTTAGTAAATACTTCATAACTGTTTCTTCAAAAGTCCAAATATTTTTTACCTAATTTGTCTTGTTCCTCTGTTATGCATTCTTTCTTAAATTTAGGCAAATAATGGGTGTCACTATTACCTTTTTCATAGAGGTGTGTCCTTATAAAGTCTGATACTGTCTGGATTGATTTCACATTGTCCATGTGAAGGGACACACCTCCAGTAGTTAACACCCAGTTGTCTATTCTAGCAAGAGCTCAAATATATTGTATGTGCTGGGTGAGGAACCCCATATACAATAGATCCCTGTCGGCCCAATGACGGTTTGGCCGATCAATTGGCCAGCAGTTATTTCCCGCCGACTTAGTTTGATAGAAGATAAAAAAGTTCTCTATTTTATATCAATTTAATTTGATGTAACGTTAAAAGTGTAAGCAAATACAGTAGTGCCATTGCATTTTGCCGCATTTTTTTATTTTTATTTTTTAAGAAAAAGTAGATCTATGTAACTTGATGAAAAAAATATGGCAACTCTCGTCCATTCATTAATATTACATGAAGTGTTAAATGTAGGGTATTGAAGCACAAGTATGGATCTGATACCTGGGCTTCTTGTACATTCATCGTCAGTCATCTGTCAGTATACTATTCGTATGGTAATATATTAGCTGTGGTTTGAGGCACACGATGACACAATTATTGTATAAGCGTGTGTATAAGCGTGTGTCATTGCTGTACTTTTCCTTTAGATGACAAGTAGATTCTTGATATAAGATGAATGTAACCTAGTATTATTGTTTTTTTTATATCTTCTAGCCCCTCCACTGATGGCTTTTGCACAATGTGACAAGGAGGTTTATAGAAACCTTCTAAATGAATTTTGCCTCCAACAATTCCAACTAAACATGGAGAGCTTGGGAATTAATCTGTGGTGCGACTGGAAAGCAACAGAAGAGTGAGTTGTTTTGGGTTTTTTTTGTTTGTTTTTTGTTTTTTACTTCTCTGTATGGGACTATGTAAAAATAAAAAAAAAGTAAAAAAGTTTTTTAGTATATAATATTTGATCGATGTCCAATTTAATAGCTTTAAAAAATCCTCAGCAATAACCAGTTCAGAGTAGCCCTTTTCTCATTTGCTAAATCGGCAGTGTATCAAATACTTATTTTCCTCTTTGTAGATTATAGTAAGATATTAGATATATAATAGATATCTTGCAGCTATATAATTTTCCAACCCCCTTACATATTAGAAACTTCCCCCCTTTAGTACTTTTCATGTTGAGTTTATTCTACAGCTTGTTTAAACTAATAAATTAATTAAAAAAAACAATGTGGGGTCCCCTCCATTCTTGACAACCAGCAAAGATAAAGCTGACAGCTTCAGGCTGATATTATCAGGCTGGGAAGGTCCATAGTTATTGGTCTCTTCCCATGCTATAAATACCAGCCTGCAGCTGCCCCAGAAGTGGTGCATCACATGAGATGCTCAAATTCTGGTGCTTCGCCTCAGCTCTTCCCGATTGCCCTGGTGAGTTGACAATTGGGTTAATAGTAGTTGGGGATGATGTCAGCTGTGAATTGTTC